>NW_027269445.1:0-61172 GCF_023055355.1 Agelaius tricolor | reverse complement strand
AGCCTGGCACGTGCGGGTGGCCCCGCCCCCCTTTTGGGGACCCTCCCCCCCCTTTTTTGGGGTCCCAGGACACCCCCACCCCCACCCCCACCCCACTTAGGGGACCTCAAAGTGACCCCAGGGTGACCCCGCCCCCTCTTTTGGGGACCCCGAGTGACCGCAGGGCTCAGGACAGACCCCGCCCCCATTTTGGGGACCCCAAATTGACCCCAAGGGACGCCGGTGCCACCCCCTGTCACCGGTGTCACTGTCACTGTTCCAGGTGTCCTTGTCACCGGTGTCACCCCAGGCTGTGCCACCAAACTGCCACTGCCGACTTGTCATTGTCACCGGTGTCACCACCCATCACCCTGCCACTGTCACTGGTGTCACCACCGGCCGGTCACTGTCACCCTGTCACTGTCACCGTGTCACTGTCACCGGTGTCACCCCCATCATCCTCACCCTGTCACTGTCACCGTGTCATCCTCAAGGTCGCAGGTGTCACTGCCACCCTGTCACTGCCACTGGTGTCACCCCCCCATCATCCTCACCGTGTCACCGCTGCCACCCCCAGCATCGGTGTCACCCCCTGTCCCCGCACCCTCCCTGTCCCGTCCTCCCCCAAAATGAAACTCCAGGTGCTGCAGTGGTGGGAGGGGCTTTATTGGGGGGTGACAATGGGGTGACAATGGGGGGACAGGAGGTGACAATGGGGTGACAATGGGGTGACAGGAGGTGACAATGGGGTGACAATGGGGTGACAGGAGGTGACAATGCGGTGTCCCCTCAGTCCAGCGGCCCCCGGGTCCCATAGAGCTTCACCAGGGCCCCGCTGAGGGAGGGGCCCAAATTCCTGTGGGGAGGGGGGGAGAGGAAAGAGGGGTGAGACCCCCAAAATCCGGGGGGGGGACACAAAATCGGGGGTGGGGACAATGACAGGGGTTTGGGGACACAGGAATTGAGGGGGGGGCCCTTGGGAATGAGGGGTCCTGGGACTTGTGGGGTTCCCAGGATTTGGGGGAATTTCCTGGGATTTGGGGGGGGGATCCTAGGATTTGGGATTCCCAGGATTTGGGGTTCCCAGGATTTGGGGTTCCTCGGGATTTGGGGGAATCCCCTGGGATTTGGGGGGAATCCCAAGATTTGGGGTTCCCCAGGGTTGGAGGGACTTGCCCAGGATTTGGGGGAATTTCCCAGGATTTTGGGGCAGGGAAGTCTCACCTGAGAGCGGGGCCGCAGCGCAGGGCGCTCAGCACCTCCCGGCACTTTTGGGGGTCCTGGGAGGGTCCCAGGGCATCCATGAGGCTGCGGGGGGAGGGGACAGAACTCAGGGGACCCCCACAGACCCCACCCCCCCCACCCCCACCCTGTGAACCGCCCCCATCCCCCACCCTCGGGACCCTCCCCCCCCTCCCCAAGGCCCCTTTGGGGACATCAGAGCCTGGGGGGTCCCACATGGGGGACCCCAACCCCCCCTCCCCGACCCTCCCGGCCCCCCCCCGGACCTGGCGGGGGTGGGGAAGCGGCGCAGGACGGCCCCGGCCCTGCCCCCACTGAGCCCCCCCAGCTGCAGCAGCTGCCGGGCGAACACGGCCCCCACGGTCTGGGCCTGGGAGGGGAGGAAATGGGGGTCAGGGGACCCCAAAAACACCCCCGACCCCAAAATCCCACCCTAGGGCACGGCCCCCACGGTCTGGGCCTGGGAGAGGGGAAAAATGGGGGTCAGGGGACCCCAAAAACACCCCCGACCCCAAAAAACACCCCTGACCCCCAAGTCCCACCCCCGACCCCAAAATGCCACCCCTGACCCCAAAATCCCACCCTTAGGGCACGGCCCCCACGGTCTGGGCCTGGGAGAGGGGGGGAAATGGGGGTCAGGGGACCCCAAAATCCCCCCAAGCAATCCAATCCCCCCCATGTCCCTCTTCTGCCCCCACCAGGACCAATTGAGGGCCCCCCTCCCCCCTTCAGGACCCCTTGGGGCCACCCCTGACCCCTTCAACCCCCCCAGACCCTTTTAGTGACCCCCAGCCCCCCCCCCCGAAACTCCCAACCCCCTTTAGGGACCCCCTTAACCCCCCCACCCCCATTTCCCCCCCCCCAGCCCCACCTGGTTCTTGGCCCCCCCCCTCGCGCAGCCTCGGGAAGGGCAGCAGGGCCAGGGGGGTCCCGGGGGGCTCGGGGGGGCCCCGGGCACTCACATCCCCCCCCCACGCCCTCAGCACGCGGCCCTGGGGGAGGGGAGGGGTGGGGAGGGGTCAGAGACCCCCTCAGTGACCCCCCCCTCCCCAAATTCTCTGTGTCCCCCCCCAGGCTCACAGAGGGGTCTCTGTGTTTTGGGGAGGGGTCTCAGGGGTACCTGTGACCCCCCCCTCCAAAATTTCCCTCCCATCCCCCCCCCCAGCCCCCCAAACTCCCCCAATTCCCCCCTTCTATCCCCCCAATGTCCCCCTCAATTGTCCCCTCCCCCCCAAAACCCCCCCTTGTGACCCCCCCCGTGTCCCTTCCTTGTCCCCCAAACCCCCCCCAGGACCCCCCTTTCCCCTCCATGTCCCCCCTCAATGTCCCCCCCAATTCCCTCCCCAAAATGTCCCCTCCCTCCCAACCCCCCCCCACCTTGTGACCCCCCCCCAAGCCCCTCACCCCAAATCTCCTCCTCAGCTGCTCCCCCAGGACCCCCAAATACGCGGCCGAGTCCTGGGGGTCCCTGGTGCGCACCACGAGCAGCCCGTCCACCACCTGGGGAGGGGGCTCTGTGTGTTTAGGGGAGGGGGCTGGGGTACCTGGGTGCTGGGGAGGGGTCTGGGGGTACCTGGATTTGGGGAGGGGTCTGGGGGTACCTGTGTATTTTGGGGAGGGGTCTGGGGTCTCTGTGTATTTTGGGGAGGGGTCTGGGGGTTCCTGAGTGTTGGGGAGGGGTCTCTCTGTAATTTGGGGAGGGGTCTCAGGTACCTGAGTGTTGGGGAGGGGTCTCTCTGTGTATTTTGGGGAGGGTCTCAGGTACCTGAGTGTTGGGGAGGGGTCTCTCTGTGTATTTTGGGGAGGGTCTCAGGTACCTGAGTGTTGGGGGGGGGTCTCTGTGTATTTTGGGGAGGGGTCTCAGGTACCTGAGTGTTGGGGGGGGTCTCTGTGTATTTTGGGGAGGGGTCTCAGGTACCTGAGTGTTGGGGGGGGTCTCTGTGTATTTTGGGGAGGGGTCTCAGGTACCTGAGTGTTGAGGAGGGGTCTCTCTGTGTATTTTGGGGAGGGGTCTCAGGTACCTGAGTGTTGGGGGGGGGGTCTCTGTGTATTTTGGGGAGGGGTCTCAGGTACCTGAGTGTTGGGGGGGGGTCTCTGTGTATTTTGGGGAGGGGTCTCAGGTACCTGAGTGTTGGGGAGGGGTCTCTCTGTGTATTTTGGGGAGGGTCTCAGGTACCTGAGTGTTGGGGGGGGGTCTCTGTGTATTTTGGGGAGGGGTCTCAGGTACCTGAGTGTTGGGGGGGGGTCTCTGTGTATTTTGGGGAGGGGTCTCAGGTACCTGAGTGTTGGGGGGGGTCTCTGTTTATTTTGGGGAGGGTCTCAGGTACCTGAGTGTTGGGGAGGGGTCTCTCTGTGTATTTTGGGGAGGGGTCTCAGGTACCTGAGTGTTGGCGGCCGCCTGGCGCAGGCTGGGCAGGGGCAGGGGCAGGGGCTCCCCCTCCCCAGGCTCCTCCAGCAGGTACAGGGGGCAGCGCAGCCCCGAGCGCCGCAGCCGGAACTGGGACGGGAGGGGGGTCCCAGTCAAACCAGTCCCTCCCAGTTCAATGAGTCCATCCCAGTTACCCACAGTCCCTCCCAGTTACGCACTGTCCATCCCAGTCAAACCAGTCGGTCCCAGTTCAACCAGTCCATCCCAGTGCCCCCAGTCCACCCCAGTTCAACCAGTCCATCCCAGTTACCCCCAGTCCCTCCCAGTGCCCTCCAGTACCCCTCAGTCCATCTCAATCCCTCCCAGTTAATCCCAGTTCCCTCCCAGTCCTCCCCAGTCATTCCTAATCCCTTCCCAGTCCCACCCAGTGGCTCCCAGTCCCCCCAGATCCCCTCCCTGTCCCTTCCAGTTTGCCCCATTCATTCCCAATCCTCCCCGAGTCTCTTGCAGTCCCTCCCATTAATTCCCAATCCCTTCCCAGTCCCACCCAGATCCCTTTCCAGTTTGTTCCATTCATTCCCAGTCCCTCCCAGTTTGTCCCAGTCCCCCCCAATTCCCGGCCCCACCTTCTGCTCCCGGTACCGCCCGTCCCGGATGCTGTTCCCCAGATCCGCCGCCGATTTCCGCTCAACCACCACGTCCAGCGCCAGCTCCCGGGGGGCGTGGCCTGGGCGGGGTCATACACACATGGCCACGCCCACTCAGAGCCACGCCCACAACCCCATGCACCGCCCTTCACCTGTGCCATACCCATCACACCTGACCACACCCAGCCATCACCATGGCCACACCCCCAGTCTATGGGTGTGGTTTGGGCATGACCACACCTCCTGTGGCCACACCCAACCAATGGCTGTGCTGCTCTGGGGGTGTGGCCATCACCTGGCCACACCCATGAGCGATGACCACACCCACCAATCTGCCCCACCCACTCCAGGTGCCACACCCAGCCCCTGGGGCATGGTCACTTTAAGCCCCGCCCCACTTATGCCCCACCCCCTCAGTCACGCCCACCTGTGGGCGGGTCCTTCTCACGCGCCACCCACAGGAAGTCGCCGACGTGGAGGCGCCGCAGCAGCACCGGGACCCCCTGGGAACGGAGCAGGGCCGGGACCCCCCCGGAGGGGCTGCGGGGACAGCGAGGAGGGGACAGCGAGGGGACAGCGAGGGGACAGAGAGAGGACAGGGAGGGGACAGGGAGGGGACACGTCACAGAGGAAGGGATCCTGGGGACAGGGGGGATGCTGGGAACGTTGGGGACATTGAGGACATCAGGGACATTGGGGACACGTCATGGGGACGCTGGGGACACGTCATGGGGACGGGACATTGGAGACATGTGGGGACGTTGGGAACATTGGGGATGTTGGGGACATGGGGGTCATGTCGTGGGGGTGGGGACATGGGGGGACATGCCATGGGGAGAGGTGACATGGAGGGACATGGGGTGACAGGGACACAGGGGGTCACAGGGACACAGAGGGTGACAGGGACAGGGTGGCAGTCACCCGTTGGCCTCGGTGACGTCTGCGCACAGCACGATCTCGAACTCGCCGGGTCTGAGCTCAAATTCCTGCTTGGGGTCGCACCTGGGGGACCCCAAAGTCACCCCAAAGTCACCTCCAGGTGACCCCCAGGGCTGGGACACCCCTCCAGGTGCCTCAACCCCCCAAAGTATCCCCAAGTGTCCCCAACTCCCCCAATGTGTCCCCAACCCTCCCAAAGTGTCCCCAGCCCCCCAAACTCACGTGGGGGGGGCGGGGGCGCAGTTCTCATCCTGCTCCGCCAGGGGGCGCTGCGGGCACTCCCGGCCGGGGGGCGGGGCCTCGGCGAGGCTCCGCCCCCGCGGGGTCAGAGCGTATCTGGGGAGGGAAGGGGGGAAATGAGGGGGGTCCTGGGGGGTCCCAGGTGAGTCTGGGGGTCTCAGCCCTACCTGGGGGGGCGGCCGCTCCTCTGCACGAGCCCCCGGCGCAGGAGGGGACCCAGAGCTGCCTGTGGGGGAGGGGACAAGGGGTCAGCCCCGCCCCCATCACCTTTGGGCGGTGCCAGGGTGGGGGAGGGGCGCTGGGGCGCCCTCCTGTCACTCACTGGGGTCAGGGTGTGGTCACAGAGGGGCTGGGCCTGCTGCAGAAGCTCCGCCTCTGGGAGGGGCTCTGGGCTCTGGGGGGCGATGCTTAGGGTGAGTAGGGGGAGGGGCAGGGTCTGGACCCCTCCCCCACCCCCCCAGGTGTGTCCCCTCCCTCTCACCTGGCTCAGGACCAGCAGGAGGGCGTGGCCTCTGGAGCGGGGGAGGGGCCGGGACTGGCGGGGGCAGCGCTGGAGGAAGGGGGAGGGGCAGAGATTGGGGGCGGGGCTTCCTCTGCCCCTCCCCCACAATGGGGATCAATAGGGGGATCCTGGGTGGGGAGGGGTGAGGATCGGACTCACCGTGGGTGGGGCTGGGGGAGGGTCTGGGCATTTCCCCTGCCGAGGGGGTGTGGCAGGAAGACCCTGTTCTGTGGGATGCAAATGATATGCAAATTAGCATGCAAATGAGCCTCATCAGGCCCCACCCACCACTAAAGCCCCACCCAATCTTAGCTCCACCCCTTTCTGACGCATCTCCCATGAAAGCCCCACCCACCAGAGCACCACCCTCCGAGGCCGCGCCCCCTCCCTTGTGATGGAAAGGGGTGGGGCTCACCAAGCCACGCCCCCCAGACCACACCCTTCATCGCCCCACCCATACACAGACCCCCACCCACTCAATGCCCCGCCCCTTTAGGCCCCGCCCACCCCGTCGGTGCTGGCTCAGTCGTTGGTCGAGGCGGGCGCAGAGGGCGGGGCCAAAGTGCTGCAAGATGGCGGCGGCGCGGCCGGAACGGAGCGGGAGTGGGAACCGGGAGAGAGAGCGCAGGGCCTGGGGGGAAACACACCTGGGATACACCTGGGGAACCCAAAATACACCTGGGATACACCTGGGGATATTTTTGGCACCCCAAAATCACCACCCTTTGGGCACCCCAAACCTCACCTGGGGACCCCAAAATTGCCCACCTGGGAACCCTAAACACACCCGGGCACCCCAAAATCGCCCCCCTGAGCACCAGGGGACCCTCCTCCCCCACACCCACCCTCTCGTAGGTGCCCCTGGCCCAGGTGCCCTGCGCCTCGTCCCGCCACTCGCGCAGCCAGCGGGCGAACAGCGGGTTCGGGTGGCCGCGGGGGCGGCGGCGGCGCCGGGAGGAGGCGGCGGCGGCCGCGGCCATGTTCGAATCCTCCCGCCGCCGCCGCTTCCCGGAAGTTCCGGCCCCGTTGGGCCGCTCCGGCCGCGCTCGCTGATAGGGGAAAATGCGACTCGTCTGCTCTGGAGGACTCCGCTCTGGCAGCTCGGAGGGTTAACTTGTCTGCTCTGCAGGAGGCCGCTCTGGGCTGCTCGGGGGTGGAGCTTGTCTGCTCTGGAGGAGCTCGGCGGACGTGGGAGAAACCAAGTTCTGCCCCCAAACCCCAAATCCTCCCCCTAATCTCCCAAAATCTTCTCCTCAAACGCCTAAATTCTGCCCCCAAACCTCAAATTCTGCCCCCAGATCCCCAAATCCTTCTCCCAAACCTCAAATCCTGCCTCCAAACTTCAAAAACCTCCCCGTAAACCCCAAAATCCAAATCCTAAGCCCCAAAACCCAATCCCCAAATTCTGCCCCCTGGCCCCCCAAAATCCTTCCTCCAAACCCCAAATTTGGCCCCCAGACCCCCCAAAATCCAAGGACGAGACCCAGCTGCAGCACAGCAAAACCTTTTATTGTTTAGAAAATAATTTTAGAAACAAACTGGGGGGGAGGGCAGCACCCCCAAAATAACACAGACCCCCAGTGGGGGGAGGGGGGGGACACCCCAAAATAACACTAACGGGGTGGGGGAGGGGGGGCACCTCAAATGAGCCCCCAAAATCCCACCCCGTGCTGGGGGGAGGGGCAGGAGGAGACCTCCCACCCCCCCACCCCTCCCCAGCTGGTTTTGGGGTTTTGGGGTGATGGGAGAGGGGTGGCACCATGGGACCCCCACCCCTGGAGGAGTTTTGAGGGGGGTGGCAGCACCGGTTTGGGGGTCTCAGGGGTGTGGGGGTGGGACTGGGAAGGGTTTTGGGGTCTCCAAAGCTGGTTCTGGGGTCCCTGGGTGGATTTTGGGGTCCCCAGGATGGTTTTGGGGTTTCCCAGGATGAATTTTGGAGTTCCCCAGAGGTGTTTTTGGGGTCCCTGGGTGAGTTTTGGGGTCCCCAGATCTGGTTCTGGGGTCTCAGGGTGAGTTCTGGGGTCCCCAGGATGATTTTGGGATCCCCAGAGGTGTTTTTGGAGTCCCTGGGTGATTTTGGAATCCCCAGGATGATTTTGGGTTTCCCCAGAGCTGGCTTTGGGCTCCCTGGGCTGGTTTTGGGGTCCTCAGGATGGTTTTGGGCTCCCTGGGCTGGTTTTGGGGTCCCTGAAGATATCAGGGGGGTCCCCAGGATGGTTTTGGGGAGCCCTCAACCCCTCCAAGGGGTCCCTGACAGCAGCTGGGTTTGAGTTTGGGGAATTTGGGGGTGCAGGGATGGGATGTGGGGTGTAGGGAGGGGATTTAGGGTACAGGGAGGGGATTTGGGGTACAGGGAGGGGATTTGGGGTACAGGGAGGGGATTTGGGGTACAGGGATGGGATTTGGGGTACAGGAAGAATATTTGGGGTGCAGGGAGCTCAGTTGAGGTGCAGGGCTGGTGTGAGAGGCTCGGGGAGGGGCTGGGGGTGTCAGCTTCGAGGAGGGGGCTCAGAGGAAGGGGCCTGGGTGCTGTTTTTGGGGAGGGGGCTCAGAGGAGGGGCCCTGGGTGCTGTTTTTTGGGGAGGGGGCTCAGAGGAAGGCGTCGCACCACTCGCGCAGGCAGCCCGAGCAGTCCCGGCTCTGTTTGGCGTTGGCCCCGCACGTCTCCTTGAGCCACTCCCGGAACAGCTCCTCGTCCTTGCGCAGCACCAGGAACTGCCCCAGCACCACGTACGCCTGCCAGGAGGGGACAGGGAGGGGACAGCGGTGTCACCAGGGGCTGGGGATGGCACACAGGGTCCCCCTGTCCTTCCTGAGTGACCCCAAAGTGCTGCGGTCCTGCCCAAGCGATCCCAAAGAGCTCCGGTCCCACCCCAGCCCCCTGGCCCCGTCCTTCCACAAACACCTGGAGGGGACAGTGAGGGGACAGCAGTGTCCCCAATGTCCCCAGGTGTCCCCAGGTGTCCCCCCTGTCCCCAGTCCTACCTTGTCAAAGCCCTTCTCCTCCAGTTTCCTGCCCAGCACGTCCCCGATCCCGGCCAAGCTCCCCACGGGTTTGTCCCCCATCGGCTCCGCCACGAAGTCCCGGTGCTTCTGTGACGTCGAGGACATGGCGCCTGCAGACAGACAGGGGACAGCTCAGGGGACACACGGACAGGGTGGGGACATGGCACCTGGGGACAGATGGACAATCAGGGGACAAACGGACAGCTCAGGGGGACACTGAGGGGACAGTGGGGGGAGCCTGAGGGAACATTGAGGGGACACTGAGGGGACTCTGTGTGGACATTGGGGGGACCCTGAGGAGACGTTAAGGGGACATTGGAGAGAACCTGAGGGGATCGTGAGGGGAAATTGAATGGACTCTGAGGGGACATTGAGGGGACATTGGAGGGACACAAAGCAGACATTGGGGGGGACCCTGAAGGGACATATAGGGGACATTGGGGGGGACCCTGAGGGGACATTGGAGGGACCCTGAGAGGACACCCCGGCCCCTCCCGCCCCGTCCCGCCCCTCGGGCCCTTCTCGCCCCTCCCCTCCCCGCCCCTCCCGGCCCTCCCCGCCCCTCAATGTCCCCTCCCCGCCCCTCCATGTCCCCACCCTGCCCCTCAGAGTCCCCTCCCCGTCCCTCAATGTCTCCTCCCGGTCCCCTCCGTCCCCTCCCGCCCTCACCGTCCCGTCGAGCCGTTCCAACCGCCGCTCCCGCCTCAGCCTTCTGCCGCCGCGCACTGACGTCACATCCGGCGGCGCACCGTGTGACGCCACTTCCGCTGGCGCGCGCCGGAAACAACCGAGACGGAGCGCTCGGAGGCGCTCTGGGATCATAGAGACGAACCGGGGTCCTCCAAGGGCCTGCTGGGTCCGCCCAGGTGAGCGGGGACACCTGGAAATGGCTCCAGGTGCTGCCGGGAACACCGGGAACCCCTCCGGGATCATCCCCGAGCCTCTGATTTCCCGGCCAGCGGCTTCGGGGCTCTCACAGGCTCCCACGCTCACCTGGGCGCCCCAAAATTCTCTCCCGTTCTCCCCCACCCCACCCCCTTCCCTCCATCCCAAAGGATTCCCCCGAGAAGATCCTCAGAGAGACCAAAAGCGGCGATTCCGGCCCAAAATCGGGCAAAAAAATGGGATTTTTATTGAATTTATGGGAAATATTACAAAAACAACAAGGCAGAACGTGGGGTAGAGAAACATGGGGATAAAAGATGGGATTTTGGGAAGAACTGGAGGTTTGGAATAGAAAAAAAAAGATGTAGGAGTGAAAAGGAGGGGATTTGGTATAAAGGAGGATTTGGTGGAAAAATATTGAAAATTGAGGGCAAAAAAAGAGATTCTGGAGGAAATTCCAAATTTGGGGGCACAAAGTAGGGAACTGGGAGAAAGGAGAGGAACTTGAGGGCAAAACTAGAGGATTTTGGGATAAAAAGAGGAATTTGGGGAGAAAACAATGGTGAAATTCTGAGAAAAGGGTTTGGGGCAAAACTGGGAAGTTTGGGAGGGAAGGAGAAACTTAGGGAGAAAAAAAGGGAATTGGGGGCAAAACCTGGGAATTTCCCCACCCATTATGCAAATAGAATATTTCCCGCCCAAAATGCAAATAAGGAAACAACTAATTTGCATAGAGGAGGAGTATGCTCATTTGCATATAGGCTGATGCCACGCCTATATGCAAATGAGGCAAGTCAAACCACGCCCCTCAACGCTTGAACGTCGGGGTGACGTTCAGGCCCCATTTTTTTGGGTAAAACCGTTGGAATTCGGGGTTTTTCTGCTCTTCCTCGGGGGGAGGGGCTGAGCTCCATTTTGGGGGGGTCCCGAGCCCCCCTCAGGCCTCGTCCTCGCTCAGGAGCAGATTTGGGACCCCCCTGGAGATGGGGAAGCGCCGCCCCGAGTCCGGGCACTGCAGGGACCCCTCCAGCACCTCCACCTGTGGAATTGGGGGGAATAAAGGGAAAATTGAGGGGTCCCCGAGATTTGGGGAACCCCCCCCCGAGGGGTTTTGGGGGTTTCAGGGGTTTTGAGGACCCCCCTGACCTCGAGCAGGACGTGGTGGAGGCGCCGCAGGAATTCCTCGTCGGCCTCGTAGCCCGGGCTGGGCTCGGGGGGCAGCTCCGAGGGGCGCCCCAACTTTGGGGGGCACAGGAAAAGAGGAGGGGGAGGTCAGAGGGGAGCCCTGAGTGTCCCCCCAAGCCCAAAAAAATGGGATGTCCCAAAGTAAGGAACCCTGGCAGTTGTGGGAGTGCCAAAAATCTCAGAGTTCATCCCAAATTTGGGAATTCTAAAATGTTCTGAGGACCCCTCCCCAAAAAGCCCCAAACCCGAGCCCTCCCCACCCCCAAATCTGAGCCCCCCCAAATTGACCCCTCTAGAACCTCCCCCTCCTTTGGTGCCCTCAAATTGCCCCCCCAGGACCCCCAAAATTGACCCCAAATCCCAAAAATCCTCCAAAAACCTCCTAAATTCCCCCCAAGGACCCCCCAAATTCCCCCAAACTGCCCCCCAGGACCCTCCGAGATGCCCCCTAAATTTCCCTCCCACCCTCAAAATTCCTGCCCCAGGACCCCCAAAATTCTTCCCAGATCCTCAAAATCTCCCAGAAATTCTCCCCCAGGACCCCCAAAATTCTCCTCCAAACGCTCAAAATTCCCCCAAATTCTCCCCTGGACCTCCCAAATGGGCCCTTCCCGACTCCCGCTGCCCCCCTCATTCCTGATCTCCCCGTTCCCGTTCCCCCCCCGGTTCCCGGTCCCGTTTCCCGGTGCCTTCCCCGTTTCCCGTTCCCGTTTCCCAGTTCCCATTCCCGTTCCCGTTTCCCGTTCCCGGTTTCCCCGCCCCGCTCACGCTTTCCGCCGCCTCCCTGAGCGCGTCCCAGCGCAGCCGCGGCACCAAGCGGGACACGAAGGCGGCGTTGAACGGCACCGGGCGGACGCGAACCTCGGCGGCCTGCGGGGACCGGGGGGGGGTTAACGGGAGGGCACCGGAACCGCGGGGAACCGGGGCACGTAACGGGTGGAAATTGGGGGTTAACGGGAGTTTTAACGGCGGCGTTAACGGCGGAAATGGGGGAGTTACCGGCAGAGTTAACGAGGCTGGGGGGGTCGGAACGGTTACCGGGGGGGCTTAACGGGAGGGAACGGGGTTAGGGCGGGGACTAACGGGGAAATTACCGGCAGTTAGTGAGGGTGACGAGGGGGTTAACGGGGATTAACGGGGGGATAACGGGGAGGAACCGGGCGGAGCCGAACCGCGGCGGGATGGGGGATCGGGGCGTTAACGGAGGGGAACCGGGATAACGGGAGGAGACTGTGATAACAAGAACGGGGATAATGGGAAGGGAGGAACTGCGATAACGGGGAAGGTTAACAAGATGAACAAGCGGGAAACGGGGCCATTAACGGGAGGATTTAACGCGGGATTTATTGACGGTAACGGGACAAATTACCGGGCGTTCCTGGGGTTAACGGAGGAGCTACCGGGGGTAACGGGAGGGATGGGAGGTGAATGAGGAGACACCGATTGGAATCACGGAACGGGAAGGAGCTGGGAACCGGTAACTGGGGCACCGCTAAGGCTCCCGTAACGGTTCCGGTAACGGCCAGAGGTGGCGGGGCCTTGCCGGGGGGCGGGAACCGCGGTGTCCCCGCCGCTCGCGGTGCCCCGGGGTCCCCGCGCCGTCCCCACCTCGATCCGGAGGGGGAATCCGCCCCCGGGTCGCAGCCCCGGCACGTGGGAGCTCAGCAGGTTGTGGGTCAGCAGCTTCATGGCGCCGCTTCCGCTTCCGGCGCGTCACTTCCGGCAAGAGGCGGTTACCGGGGCAACGGGGCGCGGCCTACCCGGAAATGGGCGTGGGATCGCAGGGTGGGGTCCGCTTAAAGGGGCAAGGCCAAAAAAATTAATCCCAACCCCGAGGAGCTCCAAACCAGCCCCGAGACCCCTCCCCAAACGCCTCAGGAACCCCTGAGACCCCTCCCCAAATTCTTCAGGGGCCCCGCAAACCCTCCAGAGCTCCTGACAGGATTTGAGACCCCTCCCCAAAACCTCCCCAGCCCCTCCCCCTCCCCAGACCTGGCCCCACCCCTTTATTTTGGGGGTCCCCATTTTTCAGGGTCACCCCTGAGGCCCTACAGTGGATCCCAGTCCCCATTTTGGGTGGACTTCCCCCATTTTTAAGGTCTTGGTTACCCCCTCAACAGCCCCAAGACCCTCCTTGAGCTCCCAAATTCAACCCCGGTCATTTTGGGGCGTTGTGGGCCCCTCTTTGGGTTCCCCTACCCCCCAACATTCCCCTGGGAGCCCCAAATCCTCCCCCTTATTTTGGGGCACTCCTGGGGATACCCTCAGACCCCCCCCAAAAACCAAAACAAACCCAAGGTCACAAATGCAATTCATTTATTCAGAATTTGATTGGGGGGGGGGGGAACGCCAACACTCCCAGAAAACAAAGAAAAACCCCCAAAACTGAGCTGGGGAGAGAACAAAAAAAAACCCAAGAAGACTTTGGGGGAGAAGGATGAGAACCCAAAAAATGACAGACGGGAGATGAGTGTGGGACCCCCAAAGTGAGGGTGAGCAAGGATGGTGGGGGAGGGGGCTCAGGGCAGGTTTGGGGTGCTGGGGGAGATCAGGGTGGGTTTGGGGTGCCAGAGGCAGCTTTGGGGTGCTGAGGGGGGGGTCAAGGCAGCTTTGGGGTGCCCGGGCTCACTGGGGGCTGTAGGGAAAGCCCAGCAGCAGCCCCTGGTAGGGCCCCACCCTGAGCTCCTGCAGCTGCACCTGCGGCTCCCCGGGCTCCCTGGGGCCGGTGCTGAGGCGCAGCGTGGCCCACTCGGGCAGGGGGGGGTCCAGGGGGTCTCTCTTGACCGAGAAGGGTTTGAGGGGGGCTCCGTGGGGGTTGAGCAGCAGCAGGAAGCGCTCGCTCTGGTCCCAGCGTCGCAGCAGCGCCACGGCCGAGCCCGCGGGCACCGGCAGCGCCTCCCCCAGCAGCAGCGAGCGCTCGTGGGCCCGCAGCGAGGCCAGCGCTGTGCACAGCTCCAGCTCCGGGGGCTGCAATCAGGGGGGGCTGCGCTCAGGGGGGGTGGGACACCCCCAAATGCAGCCCCGAAAAGAGAGGGTGCTGGCCCTTTAAGGAGGCAGCGGGTGGTGTTACCCTTTTAAAGGCGCGTTGCCCTTTTAAGGGCGCATTACGCTTTCAAGAACACGTGACCCTTTTAAGAGTGTGTTGCCCTTTTAAGGGTGCATTGCCCTTTTAAGAGTGCGTTACCCTTTTAAAGACACATTACATTTTAAAAAAAGGTGTTGCCCTTTTAAGGGTGCATTGCCTTTTTAAGGGTGCATTGTCCTCTTAAAGACACATCACCCTTTTAAAAATGCATCGCCCTTTCAAATGTGCGTTGCCCATTTAATTGCACATTGCGGGACCCACCCTAAGGCTCCGCCCACCTATGGGTGTGGCCAAAACAACCCCACCCCTTAAAAGCCATAAATGGACATTAAAGACCCACCCCCAAAAGGGGAGGTGTCACTCTAAGCCACACCTCTTAAAACAAACCACGCCCCGTCCCATCAAGCACCACCCAGAGCTGATGTCAATCACAGCTCCAAGCCCCGCCCACCTCAGAGCCGTTCCCGCCTTTTTTCGGGTCCTCGATGGAGTCCCACGGCATTGTTGGCAGCTGGGGGAAAAAACGGAGAAATTGGGGCAAAAAATGGAGAAATTGGAGCAAAAAACGGTAAAATTAGGGCTAAAACCCCAGCAAAACTGGGGCAAAAAATGGCAAAATTGGGGCACAAACCTGAAATTACAGCAAAACCCAAGGGAAACGAGGCAAAACCCAGGGAAAATTTGGGTCAGGGCACCATCCCAAGCCCCTCCCCTGCACCCCTAAAAACCCCAAATCCCTCCCCAAACCCCCCCAGTGCCCAGAGCTTCCCTCCAGCCCCCAAATCGCACCTGCAGGCCCCAAATCCCTCCTCAGATCCCCCCAATGGATCCCAGCCCCCCAAATCCCCCCTGTAGCCCCCCAAACCCTCCCTTTCCCCCCCTGTTGGTACCTGTTGGTTTTTGGGGGGCCGGGGCAGCCCCAGCTCGTCGCCGTAGCTCAGCACGGGGGTCCCGGGGAGCCCCCAGAGCAGCAGCAGCTGCTGCAGCCTCAGGCTGGGGCTCACCCAGGACTCCCACGGGGACCCCACCTGTGGGACAGGAACCCCAAAAAGTGGGAGGGGGCAGGAAGGTGGCACTGGGGGCAATTTGGGGGTCCCGGGGATGTTTGGGGGCTGATTTGGGGGGGGTTGGGGGTGCAGGAGGGTCCCACAGGGGGGTGGGAATTTGGGGGTGCCCGAGGTTCAGGGTTGGGGGGGATTTGGGGCTCCTGAAAGGATTTTGGGGGATCCCAGGGGAGGTTTTGGGGTCCCATTTGGGAGTCCGAAGTGGGGGGAAAGGAATTTGGGGTTCCTGAAGGGATTTTGGGGGTCCCAGAGAGGTTTTGAGGTTCCTGAAAGGATTTTGGGGGATCCCAGGGGAGGTTTTGGAGTCGCATTTGTGATACCCAGAGGATGGGGGGGATTTGAGGTTCCTGAGGACATTTTGAGGGCTCCCAGGGATATTTTGTGGTTCCTGAAAGGATTCTGGGGGGTCCTGGGGAGGTTTTGGGGTGCAGCACTCATGCTCCAGCCCAGCCCCATGGAAGAGTCCCAGGGGCTCAGGACTGGGGGGTTTTGGGGCTCCTGAAGGGATTTTGGGGGTCCCAGGGAGGTTTTGGGGTGCAGCAGTCACGCTCCAGCCCAGCCCCACAGGGAGATTTTGGGGATTTGGTGTTCCCAGGGAGGTTTTGGGGGTCCCGGGGGGGTTTTGGGGTGCAGCACTCACGCTCCAGCCCAGCCCTACAGGGAGGTTTTTGGGATTTGGGGGATCCTGGGGAGGTTTTGGATCTCCTGAAGGGATTTCAGGGTTCCCAGGGGAGGTTTTGGGGGTCCCGGGGGGGTTTTGGGGTGCAGCACTCACGCTCCAGCCCAGCCCCACGGAGGAGGAGTTGGAGCTGAGGAAGTTGAGCAGGTTCCTCACGGCTCCCTCGGGCGATTCCTGGTCCGGTTTGGGCTGCAGGGGCTGCAGGAAGGGCCCCAGGAGCAGGCGCAGCCCCCCCGGGATCTGGGGCAGCAGCCAAGGGTCCTGCAGGCGAGTGCCCCCCACCAGCACCCTGGAAACACAACAGGGGCACCCCAAAATATGGGGGGGAAATGAGGGGAGAAGCCCAAAAACGGGAAGGAAAAATCAGAGGAGCAAGCAAAAAACGAGGAGGAAAAGGTCAAGGGAGCAGGCTAAAAATGGAAGAAAAAATGTCAGAGAAGCACCCGAAAAATGGGGGGGGGGAAAGTCAAGGAAGAACCCCAAAAATGCAAGCAAAAAGATCAACAGAACAGCCTAAAAATGGAATAAAAAAGGTCAGAGGAGAACCCCAAAAATAGAAAAGGTCAGGGGAGCACCCCAAAAATGAGGGGAGGAAGGAAAGGGGAGCACCCCAAAAATGTGGAGGATAAGTCAGGGGAGAAGCCCAATAATGAGGAGGGAAAACCAAAAAATGGAGAGAAAGGTCAGGAGAGCGCCCCAAAATTGAGGGGAGGAAAAGGGGAGCACCCCAAAATTGAGGGGAAGGTCAGGGGGGCACCCCCAGCACCCAAAACAGGGGAAGGAGCCCAAAGTGGGGGCTCCATGAGGCAGAAGATGAGGAGAAGAAGAGATTTGGGGGATCAATGAGTTTGGGGTGACATTGGGGTAACACTGGGGACACTTTTGGGGGGGTCAGGGAGTTTGGGGTGACAGTGGGGACGTTTTTGGGGGTCAGACCTGGCCACGCCGCTGGGGCTCGGCTCCTGCTCCGTCAGGTTCCTCCACTCAGCCACCACCGAGGGCTGGGGGGACATGGGGGGATCACCCAGAGACCCCCAAAATCCCCCAATTCTGCCCCAAAATTCCCCCCTCCCAATTCTGTGCAACCTCCCCCAGTTCTGCCCCAAAAAGCCTCCAATCCTCCCCCCAAAAAACCCCAATTCTGCCCCAAATTCCCCTCAATGCTGCCCCAAAACACCCTAATTCTGCCCTAAAAAATTCCCTCCAATCCCGCCCCAAACACCCCCCCAATTCTGCCCCCAAATCCTACCCCAAAAAACCCCAAAGAAACCCCAAATTCTGTCCCCAAAGAAACCCCATATTCTGCCCCCAAATTCACCCCAAATCCTGCCCCAAAAAGCCCCAAATTCACCCCAAATCCTGCCCCCCTCACCGGGAGCTCCTCGATGCCATCCAGGAAGACCCCAGCAATGTCCTGCTTCAGCCAACGGCTCAGGGCAGCCTGGGGGGGCACAGGGGGGGTCAGGGGGGTCCCCCAAATCCCCCACCCCCCCCGAGCCCCCCCAATCCCCCAGAGCCCCCCCAGACTCACCTGGACCTGCTGGTGCACTTTGGGGTCCTTGGCTGCGTCCCCCCAGACCCGATCCCCAGTGGGGTTTGGGGTCAGGTCCAGAATCACCTTCAGTCCTGGGGGGGGGAGAAAATGGGGGGGTCAGGGCACCCCCAAACCCCCCCAGCACCACAGACACCCCCCCCACCAATTATAAACCCCCCATCATTATGGGGGATCCCCTTTTGGGGAGGTTCCTCCAATCACCCAACCCTGGGAGCACCCAAATTCAGACCCTCCCCCTCAATTTTGGGGTGTTGTCCCCCCCCAATTCTGAACCTCCCACATTTTGGGGCTCCCCCCAAATTCTGTGGGGTCCCTCCCCCCTCCACCACTTTGCCCCATATCCAACAATTCCCCCCCAAATTTTGGGGTTTTTCTCAGTGCATCCCCCTCCCTCAATTCTGGACCCCCCCAGTTTTGGGGTCCCCCCGGTTTTGGGGTCCCCCCCAGCCCCACCTTTGTCCTTGGCCGCCTGCAGGAGGGCGCTGAAGTCCTGGATGGTGCCCAGCTCTGGGTCCAGCTCCTCCAGGGGGGGGATCAGATCCTCGGGGCGTTTTTGGGGGGCCACGGGGCCCAGCACCAGCCCCCCCACCTGCAGCTTCTCCTTCAGGTACCCCAAACGCTTCTCCACACCTGCACAAGGGGGTGAACCCCAAATCTGACCCCACAGCACAACCCCAAAATCCTCCCAGGAGCACCAAAGAGATCCCAAACACTGCTGGGGACCACAAAATCCCAACCCTGAGAGTCCAAAATTCCAACCCAGGGGTCCCAAAAATTCCTCAAGGATCTCAGAATCATCCCAGAATTGGAGGAAACTCCAAAATTCCCAAGATTTCGGGGACCCCTAAAACTTTGGAGATCCTGGAACCCCCCCAAAAGTAGGGGTGGGGACCCTCTAAACCCCCCCAGCCATCCTTTGGGATCCTTCCACCCCTCTGGGGACCCTGTAAACCCCCCCAAACCCCCATGGGACCCCCCCAGACCCCTCCTCACCTTTCAGATCGCCCCCAAACGCCTTTGGGGGGGCCCTGTAGAGCGCCCCGAGCTCCCACCAGGCTTTGGCAGGCAGGGGCTGGCACCGGGGGGCCTGGGCCACGATGGCGGCAGCGGCGCCCAACATCCCGAGCCAGCCCCCCCAGAAGAGCACGAGCAGCACCAGGCGGGCCCGGGCCCAGAGCGGCGTCCCCGCCTCCCTCAGCAGCTCCTCCTTGCCCAGCCCCGTGAATTTGGGGCTCCCCGAAACCCCCGAGCCCCCCAAAGCCGCCTCCTCCTCTTCCTCGGGGGGGATCTTCATCACCAGCCCGTTCTTCTCCCCGCCCGGAGCAGCGGCCGGCGCTGGGGTGGGGTCGCGGTGGGGAGGGGGAGGCTGAGGGGGGGAGCCGGGCTCGGGCTCGGCCGCCGCCGCCATCGGCTCCTTCTCGGCCTCCAGCGCCGACAGCTCCAGCTCGCGGGGCGGAGACTCGGGATCCATCTGGGGAAAAGAGCACGAAATCCTCAGGGATTGCCCCAAAAACCTTCGGGGATCGCCCCAAAAGGGATCGCCTCGAAGCCTTCAGGGGTCACCCCAAAAACCTTCAGGGATCGCCTCAAAAACCTTCGGGAATCAGCCCAAAAACCTTCAGTGATCGCCCCCAAAAACCTTCAGGGATCGACCCCAAAAGGGATCGCCTCGAAGTCTTCAGGGCTCCCCCCAAAACTTTCAGGAATCGACCCAAAAGGGATCGCCCCAAAACTTTCAGCGATCAACCCAAAAACCTTCGGGGATCGCCCCAAAACGCTTCAAGGATCGGCCCAAAACCCTTCAGGGATCGCCTCAAGACCCTTCAAGGATCAGCCCCAAAAACCTTCGAGGATCGCCTCAAAAGGGCCTGGGCGGGGTTGAACTTTCACCCTAAAGAGCCTCAAGGGGGAATCTTTGAACCCCGACTTTGCCCCTGGCAGGGAAAGGCTCCTAGAGAGACTCAGGGCTGCTCCCCACCCCACAAAAACTCCTCAATGTTTTTCTAGAAATCCCCTGGTCAAGCTAAAAGGTTCTTGTGGGGGTTTTAAGCTCCTCTTGAGCATCCAACACCACCCTGGGGACCCCAAATCCCTCACAGGACGCCCCAAAATCCTTCCAGGCCTCGGGGCCCTCCCCAGGCCCTCCTTGAACAACCTTGGAGGGGATCTCGAGCCCTTCGCGCACACCCAAATAACCCACCCGGACACCCCAAAATTCTCACGGGGCCCCCAAATTTGTTTTTGTCCCCCAGAAATTCCCCCAAAGCCCCTCAGGGCGTGCGGTACCTTCGCCGAGTCCTCGTGACGGGCGCGAGGGGGCTCGGCGGCGCCTTTTATAGTCCGCGATAACCACGCCCACTTTGCGGTGACCACGCCTTCAGCCCCGCCCTCCGGCGCCGCCAAGGCGCCCGCGCCGGGCGGATCAAAGGGCACGAGGCGGGGGGGGGGCCGGAAGCGCCCCGGGGCGAACGGGGCGGGACAGAGCCCCGGAGGGCGCGTTTTGGAGTCGGTGGTTCGCACCACGGCTCAGCGGAACGCTAGTTATGGGAGTCGAGCCCATTTCTTCTCCTGGAACATTCTCTGCACCCCTGGCCTTTTCGGGTTCCCCCCATGCGCCGCCATTTTGCCGCACCCCAAGCAGCCGCCATTTTGGTGTTTTTAAAGGCTCTTTTGATTTCTGCTGGGCGCCACCATTTGTTGTGCCCCGGGGGTGCGCTATATACGGAGCCCCCCCCACCAGGCTGCCCGCACGGGGTCTCCTCACTGGAAACCGTGTTGGAAGATCTCCGGTGCCACTTACGGAGGTCTTCAGCCCTCTGTGGGGGAACAGGACGGCGCCACAACCATCCTGCTCATTCTGCGCACCCCTCCGCGCTCATAATGGTTCATCCCACAGTGACCCCTCAAGTCCCGCCTACACCTCGACCAATCAGCACCGCGCTCCACCGGAAGTAGCCGAATACCGGAAGCGTATCCATGGCAACTACCGGAAGTCCCGCCCTCTCCCGGAAGTAGCGGCGCGGCCATGGGCGCCTCGAAGAAGCACCGGGAGCGCGGTGGGGCTGAAGCGGCCGAGGAGGCCCCGGGAGCGGCCGGGACGGGCGGCGGCGGCGGCAGCAGCAGCAGCGCGGGGCGGCCCCGCGAGCACCGAAAGCACCGGCACCGTGGCGGGGAGCGGCGCGGGAAACGCAGCCGCTCCCGGGGAGAGCGCGGCGGCTCCGGGGGAGGCTCCGGTTCCTCGAGGCGCGGAGGGACCGAGGATGCCGGGAGGAGCGGCCATGGCCGGGGCGGCTCCGAGAACGAGCGGAGAGCCAAGAGGGAGAGGAAGGAGGAGCGGGAGGAGCCCGGTGAGGGCGGGAGGGGAAAAAATTGGGGGGGCCTGGGGGGATTTGGGGAGAATTTGAGGGAATTTTGGGTTTTGGGGGGGGCAGCTGTGGATGGGGGAGACCCCAGAGGGATTTTGGAGGGGCTAAAGGGAATTTTAGGGATTTTAAATTGATTTTGGGGGATTAAAAGTAAATTTTGGGGAGGTAAAAGGGGAATTTTCGGGAGTTAAAGTAAATTTTTGGGAGATTAAAGGGGATTTTGGGGGTTAAAAGGGGGAATTTGAGGTCCATGAGTGTATTGGGCTGGGGCAGTACCTCAGGGGGTACCAGAGGAGCTTCCCCCCCTAATTAATTACTAATAATTTTTTGATTACTCTTCACAGCTGCTCCCAAATCTGCAGCAGGTGAATCCTCCCTGAGCGTGGAAGAAACCAAGTGAGGACCCCCCCAAATATCCCAAAACTGGGGTTTCCCCTCCCTCAAATCCCCCAAATTTGGGGTCCCCCACCCTGAAACCCCCCTGACCCTTTTGTGGTTCCCAGTAAGCTCCGGGCCAAACTGGGACTGAAACCACTGGAGACCAGCACGGCCAAGAAAGGTGAGGGGAATTTGGGGGAGTTTAGGGCATTTTGGGTTTTTTGGGGCTGATTTTTGGTCTGGTTTTAGGGGAGCCCAGGGGCTGATTTAAGGGCTGATTTTGGGGTTGTTTTTGCCAATTTTGGTGCTGATTCTTGGGCCTGATTACAGGATGCTCACGGTTCATTTTAGGGTCAATTTTGGGCCATCTTGTGGTTGATTTATCATCTAAATTTAGGGCCAATTTCAGGACCAATTTTGGGCCTGATTTGGGATTTTTGGGGCAAGTTTTGGGGTGTCCTGGGGCTGATTTTTGGGCTGATTTTGGGGCGGATTTTGAGACCGATTTTACCAATTTTGGGGCTGATTTTGGGGTGGATTTTAGAGTGCCCTGGGGCTGATTTTGGGGTGCCTTGGGGATGATACGGGGCTGATTTTGAGGACGATTAGACTGATTTGGGGGCTGATATCGGACTGATTTTGGGGTGCCCTGGGTCTGATTTTGTGTTTGACTTTGGGGCTGACTTTGGCCTGATTTTGGGGCCGATTTTGCTCTGCTTTTGGGCCGATTTTGGGGCAAATTTTGGCCTGATTTTGGGGCTGATTTCACTGATTTTGGGGTGTCCCGGGGCTGACTTTGGGGCCGATTTTGGGCCGATTTTGAGGCTGATTTTGGGCTGATTTGGGTTGATTTTGGCCTGATTTTGGACCAATTTTGGACCGATTTTTAGCCTGATTTTGGGCCTGATATCAACCTGATTTTTGGCCGATTTTGGGCCTATTTTGGGCCTGATTTTGGACCGATTTTTGGGCTGATTTTGGCCTGTTGTGGAGCAGAGGCAGGCACCAAGGAGGACCCGGTGGCAGCCGAGGTGATCAATCCCCTGGCGCTGCGGCAGCGCGAGGAAATCCGCGAGAAGCTGGCGGCGGCCAAGGAGAAACGGCTGCTGAACCAGAAACTGGGGTACGGAAATGGGGGAATGGGGGGCACTGGGAGGGGGTTTGGGGGGCTGGGAGGGGGTCTGGGAGGAATTGGGGGGGTTAGGAGGGGGTTTGGGGCAGTTTTGGGGGGACTGGGAGGGGGTTTGGGAGGAATTGGGGGGGTTAGGAGGGGATTTGGGGCAGTTTTGGGGGGACTGGGAGGGGATTTGGGGGTGTTTAAGGAGGAATTAGGAGGGTTGGGAGGGATTTGGGGCGGTTTGGGGGGTGTTTAGGGGATTTTGGGGGGACTGGGAGGGGATTTGGGGGTGTTTGAGGAGAAATTAGGGGGGTTGGGAGGGGATTTGAGGGTGTTTGGGAAGGAATTGGGGGATTTTGAGGGGTGTTTAGGGGATTTTAAGGGAGCTGGCAGGGGGTTTGGGGGGCTAGGAGGGGATTTGTGGGGTTTGGGGAGGAATTGGGGGATTTTGGGGGTGTTTAGGAGATTTTTGGGGGGCTGGCAGGGGGCTGGGGGGATTGGGAGGGGATTTGGGGAGGGATTGGGGGGTTTGGGGGTGTTTAGGGGATCTTTGGTGAGCTGGGAAGGGGTTTGGGGGTGTCTGGGGAGGAAGTGTGGGGGTTTGAGGGGCCTGGGAGGGGGTTTGGGGGGATTTGGGGGAATTTAGAAGGAATTTGGGATCTTTGGGGAAGAATTGGAAGGATCTGAGGGGTGTTTAGGGAATTTTGGGGGTAGCTGAGAGGGGGTTTTGAAGGAATTGGGGGATTCCAGGGGGGATTTGGGGTTCTCAGGGGGAATTTTGGGGGGGCAGGATGGCATTTTGGGGAATAGGAAAAGTTTAGGGAGGATTGGAAAGATTTTAAGACTGTCTGGGACAAAACTTTAGGGCACAGAAAATAATTTAGGAACTTTTTTAGGAAGCACAAAAAACATTTCGGGGTAAAATTTGCAAATCCAAGTAAAACTCTTTACGAATATTGAGAAAAACTTGGAATTTTTGAAAAGCCGAGAAAACCCAGGAGGATTTTAGGGATTCGGGGCTGATTTGAGGCATTTGTGAGGACCCTAAAATGTCCTTTTTTTGCCCCAAAAAGGAAGGTGAAGACGCTGGGGGAGGAGGAGCCCTGGCTGGACGACGCGGCCGCGTGGATCGAGCGCAGCCGAGCGCTGCAGAGGGAGAAGGAGCTGGCAGAGAAAAGGGTGGGAAGGGACCCCAAAACCCCAGGAAACCCCAAATCCCAGAAAACCCCAAATCCCCCCCATATTCAGTCCAAAACCGGTGTTTTTACCCCAATTTTTAGAGATTTTACAGCAAAAATTTGGATTTTTAGAGGATTTTTTAATGGGTTTTCCCACCTAAAATCCTGATTTTGTCCCAGGTTTTGGGAATTGTGGAGCTGCCTGAAATTTAGGTTCAATTTTAAGGTTATTAGTTAATAATTCCCAAAAAATTAAAGAGTTTGGGGGTTAAATCTTTCTTCTGAAATAAGTTATTGGGTTAAAATGGGGAATTTGAAGGCTAAAATTTAGATTTCATCCCAATTTTTAAGAATTTTTACCCTCAATGTGATTTTTAGGGTTATTCCCTCAAAACCTCCCTAAAAACAATGCTTTGAGGCCTTAAATTTTTGCTTTTTGCAGTAAACTTTTCAAGCACGGTGCTAAAATCACAAATTTTGACCCCAAAATTCTGCTCCCACCTCAATTTTCAGGCATTTTGGAATCGCTTTAAGGTTAAATCCGATTTTTAAGAGCATCCCCAAACAACCCCATTCAACCTGAAGGATTTGGGAGCATTTCCCTTGGGTTTGTTGCCAAGTTTTGAGCCAAAAATGGGAATTTTGGGGTAGTTTTTCTCCTGATGAGAAACTTCCAGGTTTCCATTCCTTTGGGATGGGGCTGGGGGCGTCCCTGGGTGTCCCTGGGTGTCCCCAAACTGGTGTCACTGGGGGCTTTGCAGGCCAAGCTGCTGGAGGAGATGGACCAGGAGTTCGGGGTCAGCCCCTTGGTGGAGGAGGAGTTCCAGCGGCGCCGGAGGGTGAGGGACACTGGGGACAGCTTGGGGACACTGGGGACAGCGTGGGGACATTGGGGACAGCGTGGGGACAGGCAGTGACCCCCCTGTGCCCCCCAGGAGCGTTACAGTGCCCGGGACCTGCAGGGGCTGACGGTGGAGCACGACCCGGCCTCGATCCCCGAGGGACAAACGCTGGTGCTGACCCTCAAGGACAGGGGTCAGTGGGGACATGGGGACATTGGGGACATCAGGGGCAGTGGGGACATCAGGGACATTGGGGACATTGTGGTGGTGGCACAGGGAGAGGGGGCAGTGGGGACAGGGCTGTCCCCAAGGGCCATGGGGAGGGTACGTTGTGTGTGGGGTGGTTTGTCCTTGTCCACGATGTCCTCTCACTGTCCCCTTTGTCCCTTCCCTGTCACCTCCCTGTGTCCACTGTCCCCTCCTTTCCTGTGTCCCCTGTTTGTGTCCCCTATTTGTGTCCCCTGGCTGTGTTCCTGTGCTGTGTCCCCTGTTCTGTCCCCTGTCCCTGTCCCCTGTCCCTGTCCCCTGTTGTGTCCCCTGTCCGTCCCCTGTCCCTGTTCCCTGTCCCCTGTCTGTCCCTGTCCCCTGTTCTGTCCCCTGTCCCTGTTTCCTGTCCCTGTCCCCTGTCTGTCCCCTGTCCCCTGTCCCCTGTCCCTGTCCCCTGGCTGTGTCCCCTGGCTGTGTCCCCTGTTCTGTCCCTTGTTTTGTCCCCTGTCCCTGTCCCCTGTCGTCTGTCCCTGTCCCCTGTTTGTCCCCTGTTCTGTCCTCTGGCTGTCCCCTGTCCCTGTCCCTTGGCTGTCCCCTGTTCTATCCCCTGTTCTGTCCCCTGGCTGTCCCCTGTCTGTCCCCTGTTCTATCCCCTGTCCCTGTTCCCTGTCCCTTGTCTGTCCCTGTCCCCTGTCCCTGTCCCCTGTCTGTCCCTGTCCCTGGCTGTCCCTGGCTGTCCCTGTCCCCTGTCCCTGTCCCCTGTCTGTCCCTGTCCCTGTCCCCTGTCTGTCCCTGTCCCTGTCTCTTGTCCCTGTCCCCTGTCTGTCCCTGGCTGTCCCTGTCCCCTGTCTCTGTCCCCTGGCTGTCCCCTGTCTGTCCCTGTCTGTCCCTGTCTGTCCCCTGTCCCTGTCCCCTGTCTGTCCCTGTCCCTGTCTGTCCCTGGCCGTCCCCAGGTGTCCTGGAGGCCGGTGAGGATGTCCTGGAGCAGGTGGCTTTGGCCGCGGCCGCGCGCGCTCAGGAGGAGCAGGAGCTGCGCCGGCGCCGCCCCAACTACGACCCCTACGGAGAGCAGGAGCCCGGGCCCGGCTCCCAGGTACCTGTCACGAGATATCGCGATATAGCAGTGCAGATTGTGAGATATCGCGATATATCACTATGTATCATATATACATGAATCAGATACGTGTTGTGACATCATGGTGACATATCAGCATACATTGATCAGTATTATGGCATATCAGTACTTATTGATTGATATCGTGACAAATTGTGATGTACTAATTGGTATCATGACATATCACTGTATATTGATCAGTATCGTGACACATTACCATGTGTTGATGGATATCGTGGTATATCGTGACACATTGATTAGTATCATGATGTATCTCCATATATTGATTGATATCATGACATATCACCGTACATTGTTCGATATCACGATGTATTGCATTATATTGATTGAAATCATGATACATCGTTCGATATCGCAATTTATCGCCACACATCAATTGACATCAGGATTATCGCTCGATATCGCGATACGTTGATTGACATCAGGGTTATCGCTCGATGTCACAATACATCAATTGACATCAGGATTATCGCTCGATATCGTGATACATCGATTGACATCAGGATTATCGCTCGATGTCACAATACATCAATCGATATCGTGAGGTATCGCGATACGTGGACTGAGATCACCATACATCCATCGGTGTCAGGACGTGTCGTGATACATCGACTGAGATCACTATTACTGTTCAATATCGCGATACATCGATGGCTATCACGACATGCCGTGACCTATCGATTGGCATTGCGCTGTGTCTCCATGCATTGATCCATACTGTATCACTGTTTATCGATTTGATATCACGGTATATCATTTGATATCGCGATATATCGTTCCATATCGCGACACACGTGTCGCTCCCCGTGCCCCCCTAGGCGCCGGCGCTGCTCCCTCAGTACGATGAGCCGGGGCCACGCCCCTCGTTCCGCCTGGGCCCGGGGGGGACGCAGGACACGGGCGGGGACCCCCGGCCCGGGCCCCTCCCCCCGCCAGGCCCCGCCCCCCAGAGCCTGGAGCTGCCCCTCCCCCGCCTGGCCAGCGAGTACCTGAGCCCCGAGGAGATGGTGAGGGGGGAGGGGGGGTTGGGGGGGAATTTGGGGGAATTTGGGGTCATTGGGGGGATTTGGGGAGACTTGGGGGTCATTGGGGGGGCCGGAATAATTTAGGGCTGGGGGGGGACAATGGGAGACATTTGGGGGGGGAATTGGGGTAATTTTGGGGGGGATTGGGGGTCACTGGGGGGACATTTTGGGGGCAATGGGGGTAATTTGGGGAGGGTTTGAGGTCATTGGGGAGACATTTTGGGACAATTTTGGGGGGGATTGGGGTAATTTGGGGAGGGTTTGGGGCCATTGGGGGGACATTTTGGGAGAATTTTTGGGGGGGATTTGGCATTTTTGGGAGAGGATTTGGGGTCCTGGGAAGGATTTTGGGGTGATTTGGGGAGGATTTTTAGGGTAAGTTGGGGTTATTGGAGGTAACTTGGTGGGGATTTGGGGTCCTGGGGAGGATTTTGGGGTAACTTTGGTGTGATTTGAGGTAATTTGGTGTAACTTGGGGTACTTCTGGTGTAATTTGGGGGTAATTCAGTGGGGATTTGGAGTCTGTGGGGGGCATTTTGGGGCAATTTAGAGGGGATTTGGGGTCAGTGGGGGAGGATTTTGGAGTAATTTTGAGGTGCTTTGGGGTGGTTTGGTGGGGATTTGACACCTGTGGGGAGGATTTTGGGGTGCTTTGGGATAATCCTGGGGTGATTTGCTGCGGTTTTGGGGTGATCTGGGGCCATTTTGGGCCATTTTGGGGTTCCCAGGCGGTGACGTTCCGCAAGACGCGGCGCCGCGTGCGGAAGCTGCGCAGGAAGGAGAAGCCCCTGAGGGCCGACGACCTCCTGGCCACGGCCCCGGGGGACACCCAGGGGGACTTCGGCTCCAGGTGGGGCTGGGGGGTCCTGGGGTGGAGGGAGGGTCCAAAAAGGGCTGGGGGGAGGATTTTGGGGGTCCTGGAGGGGATTTGGGGGAGATTTGGGGGGTCCTGGGGGGGTTTAAGGGGTCCTGGGGGACAACTGGGGGATCCTGGGGGGGGTTTGAGGGGTCCTGGGAAGGATTTGGGGGGGGATCCTGGGGGTGTGGGAAGGTCCTAAAAGGGCTAAGGGGGGAATTTTGGGGGATTTTGGGGACATGGGGGTGTGGGGAAGGTACTAAAAGGGTTAAGGGGTGGATTTGGGGAGTTCTGGGGAGGATTTTGGGGGGTCCTAGGGGGGATCCAGGGGTCCAAAGGGGTTGGGGAGGGTCTTTGGGCGATTTAGGGGGTCCTGGGGAGGATTTGGGGGGTCCTGGGGGAATTTGGGAGGACCTGGGATATTTTGGGGGTTCCTGGGAAGGATTTTGAGGGGTCCTGGAGGTATTTTTGGGGGATTTTGGAGGGTCCTGGGAGGGATTTGGAAGGGATTTTAGGGGAGTCCTGGGGGATTTTGGGGTTCCTGGGAAGGATTTTGAGGGGCCCTGGGGTATTTTGGGGTCCTGGTGGGTGCCTGGGGCAGGTCTTGGGTGTCATTTTTGGGGTTCAGTCCCCCCTAAATCCCCTGCAGGTCGCGGGGCCGGGGCCGGCGGGTGCAGGAGGATGAGGAGGGGGCCGGGGGGGACCCCGAAAACGGCCCCGACCCCCCCGAGGGGACCCCCCAGGCCCCGCTGCCCTCGGACGACACCCGGACAGAGAACATGGAGATCAGCAGCGACGGTGAGGGGGGTTCTGGGGGGTTTTGGGGGATTCTGTGGGGTTTTGGGGGGATTCTGTGGGGTTTTGGGGGGATTCTGTGGGGTTTGGGGGGATTCTGTGGGGTTTTGGGGGGGTTCTGTGGGGTTTTGGGGGCTTTCGGCCTGGATTTTGGGGGATTTTAGGGGAATTTTGTGGGGATTTTAGGGGGATTTTGTGGGGTTTTGGGGGCATTTTAGGGGGATTTTAGAGGGGAGTTTGAGAGGATGTTGGGGGGATTGGAAGCTCTGGGGGATTTTCGAGTGAATTTTTGGGGAGGTATTAAGGGGGTTTTTATAGAATTTGGGGTCCCCCATGTCCTGTGCCCCCTCCCCGGCCCTGCACAAGGATGAGATACAGAAGGAACCAGGGGGATTTGGGGGTGTTTTAGGGGTCTTGAGGGGGATTTTTTGGGGGGATTTTCTGGGATTTTGGGGTCCCCCTGACTGCAATGTCCCCCCAGATGAGGCCGCCCCGCCCGGGACGCCCCCGGCCCTGGAGGAAGATGAGGCTGAGCAGGAGCTGCAGCAGCAGCTGGAGCGGGGCCGGCGCCTGCGGCAGCTGCGGGAGCTGCGCGAGGGAGGGGGAGAGAAGGTGAGACCCCTCCCCAAAAATCCCCCAAAAACCCATCCAAAAACCCTCCCAAATCCCCCCAAAAACCCTCCCAAAAAAACCCTAAATCCTCCTCTAAAAACCCCACAAAAATCCTCCTAAACACTCCCAAAATCCCTTCCAAAAATCCCCCTAAAACCCTCCCAAAAACCCCAAACTGCCGCCAAAATCCCCCTCAAAACCCCAGCAAAAACCTCCCAAAACTCTGTCTCCACAGCACCCCAAAAAGCTCCCACTTAGCACCCCAAAAATCCCTTGGGGTTCCCCTAAAATCTCCCTGAGAATCCCCAAATTTGCTCTTCCCAGAAACCCTAAAATACCCCCCAAAATCCCCCAAAATCTTCCCTTAACTCCCCCAAATCCCTCCCAAACTGCCCCAAATCCACCCCAAACCCCCTTAAATCACCCCCAAAATCCCAAAACCCCCAACTCCTCTCAAATCAGCCCCAAATTGCCCCAAATCCCCCCAAAACTGCCCCTGGCACCCCCAAAATCTCCTTTTGGGAACCCCAATCCCAAAACCTCCCCCAAATCTCCCCCATTCCTCCCCAAACTCCCCCAAATCTGCCCCAAATGCCCCAAACTCCTCCATATCTCCAGTAATTCCTCTCCAAATTGCCCCAAATCCCCCCCAAAACTCCCCATGGCCCCCCCAAATCATCTGCTGGGACCCACCCAATACCAAAAACTCCTCCAAATCTCCACCAATTCCTCCTCAAATCCCCCCCAAACTCCCCCTGGCACCCCTAAACCTCCTTATGGGACCCCCAATACCAAAAACTCCCCCAAATCTCCACCAATTCTTACCCAAATCCCCCCAAATCTCCACCAATTCTTACCCAAATCCCCCCCAAACTCCCCCTGGCACCCCTAAACCTCCTTATGGGACCCCCAATACCAAAAACTCCCCCAAATCTCCACCAATTCTCACCCAAATCCCCCCCAAAACTCCCCCTGGCACCCCTAAACCTCCTTATGGGATCCCCAATCCCAAACCCCCCCTCAAATCCCAACGCCCTCCCCAAAACCCCTATTGAGGACCCCCTCAAACGGGGGCGCTAACCCCAAATTTGGGGTCCCCCCCGCCCCCTGCCCCCCCCAGGTGCTGGAGCTGCTCCGGGGGGGCTCCGGGGGGGTCCCGGGGGGCCCGGACCCGCGGGGGGGGGGGCAGCATCGTCTTCAACGCCACCTCCGAGTTCTGCCGGACCCTGGGCGAGATCCCCACCTACGGCCTGGCCGGGAACCGCGAGGAGCAGGACGAGCTCATGGTCAGGGCTGGGGGATTGGGGGCGTTAGAGGGGATTTGGGGGGGTTAGAGGGGATTTGGGGGGGATTTGGGGGCGTTTCAGGGGTGTTAGGGGGGATTTGGGGGCGTTAGAGGGGATTTGGGGAGGATTTGGAGGAATTTGGGGGCGATTTGGGGAGGGTTTGGGGCAGTTTTGGGGGGGTTTGGGGGGCATTTGGGGGAGTTTTGGGATGGATTTGGTGCCCCCATATTTGTCCTCTCCGTCTCCCCTGCTGTCCCCCCTGTCCCTGCTGTCCCCAACATGGTGTCCCCAACGTCCCCTGGTGTCCCCGTGGTGTCCCCAATCCCCCAACGTCCCCATGGTGTCCCCAACGTCCCCTGGTGTCCCCATGGTGTCCCTGGTGTCCCCATGTCCCCATGGTGTCCCTGCTATCCCTATGGTGTCCCCAATGTCCCCAATGTCCCCATGGTGTCCCCCTGGTGTCCCCAGGCCCTGGAGCGGGCCGGGCGCCCGGCGTCGCCCCCGGAGCCGCCGGACTCGGAGGGGGAGGAGAACGTGGGGTGGAGCAGCGTGAACCTGGCAGAGGAACGGCAGCACCAGGACGTGAGGGGTTAAACGGGGAGACAGCCCGGAAATGGGGGGAACACCCCGGAAATGGGATGGGGGACCCTGAAAATGGGATGGGGCACCCCGGAAATGGGGGGAAGCACCCTGGAAATGGGGGGGAAACACCCCGGAAACGGGGAGAAACAGCCCAAAAATGGGATAGGGGACCCCGGAAATGGGATGGGGCACCCCGGAAATAGGATGGGGGACCCCGGAAATGGGGAGAAATACCCCAAAAACGGGATGGGGGACCCCAGAAATGGGATGGGGGAGCCCGGAAATGGGGAGAAACACCCAAAAAATGGGGGGAAACACCCCAAAAATGGGGGGAAACAACCCGGAAATGGGGGGGAAACACCCCGAAAACGGGATGGGGGACCCCAGAAATGGGAAGAAACAACCTGAAAATGGGGGGAACACCCCAAAAATGGGGAGAAACAACCCAAAAATGGGATGGGGGACCCCGGAAATGGGGAGGAACATCCCAAAAATGGATGGGGGACCCTAAAAATTGAGAGAAACACCCTGAAAATGGGATAGGGGACTCTGAAAATGGAATGGGGGACCCCAAAAATTGGAAGAAACACCCCAAAAATGGATGGGGGACCCCAAAAATGGGATGGGGGGCCCGGAAACAGCATGGGGAGGCTCCGAAAATGGGATAGGGACTCCCAAAATGGGGAGAAACACCCCAAAAATGGGCTGGGGGACCCCAAAAATTGAGAGAAACAGCCCAAAAGGATGGGGGACCCCAATAAACGGGATGGGGGGACCCCAAAAATGGGAGAGAGTTTAAGATTCGGGGGTGGAAATGGACAACTTAAAATAGAGAGGGGAGGCTAAAAATGGGATCCCAAAATGGGGAAATCTCGTAAATGAGGGACCCCAAAATTTGGAGGAAAACCTCGAAATTTGGGGGAAACCCCAAAACTGGGGGGGGAAAGCCCTGAAATGGGAGGGCCACAGATGAGCACCCTCAAAAAACCCCAAAATTGAGACCCTAAAATGGGGAGACCCCACAAATGAGGCCCCCCCAAAAACGAACTCACCCCAAACTCCCCCTTTGGGGACCCCGTGGGGTTTTTGGGGGTTCCCCGGTTTTGGGGTGCCCCCTGACCCCCCCTTTGTTCAGTTCTCAGCCTCGTCCACCACGATCCTGGACGAGGAGCCCATCGTGAACCGGGGCCTGGCAGCGGCGCTGCTGCTCTGCCAGAACAAAGGTCGGGATTTGGGGGGAATCTGGGGGGTTTTGGGGTCCCTCAGTGGGGTTTGGGGTCTGTGAGGGGAGTTTGGGGTTCTTAGAGTGAGATTTGAGGGAAATTTGGGGGTTTTGGGGTCCTTCATGGGGTTTGGGGTCTGTGAGGGGAGTTTGGGGTTCTTACAGCGGGATTTGGGGGAAATCTGGGGGGTTTTGGGGTCTTTCATAGGGTTTGGGGTCTGTGGGGGAGTTTGGGGTTCTTACAGTGAGATTTGAGGGAAATTTTGGGGGTTTTTGGGGTCCTTCATGGGGTTTGGGGTCTGTGAGGGGAGTTTGGGGTTCTTACAGCGGGATTTGAGGGAAATTTGGGGGATTTTGGGGTCCTTCCAGTGGGATTTGGGGTTCTTACAGTGAGATTTGAGGGAAATTTGGGGGTTTTTGAGGTCCCTCAGTGGGGTTTGGGATCTGTGGGGGAGTTTGAGATTTGAGGGAAATTTTGGGGGTTTTTGAGGTCCTTCATGGGGTTTGGGGTCTGTTGGGTGGATCTGTGGGGGAGTTCGGGGTTTTTACAGTGAGATTTGAGGGAAATTTTGGGGGTTTTTGGGGTTGTTCATGGGGTTTGGGGTCTGTGGGGAGGGGATCTGTGGGGGAGTTGGGGTTCTTCAGTGGGATTTGGGGGAAATTTGGAGGTTTTGGGGTTCTTACAGTGGAATTTGGGGGGTTTTGGGGTCCTTTCAGTGGGGTTTGGGGTCCTTAGGGGGCTTTTGGGGAGACTGTGGTGCTTTTGGGACTCTTTTGGGGAGTTTGGAGTCCTTGAAAGGGGGATTGGGGTCATTATGGGGGGTTTGGGGTCTCTGTGGGGATTTTGGGGTCTGTTTGAGGGGGTTTTGGGGTTCTCTGTTGGGTTTTGTGGGGTCCCCGTGGAGTTTTTAGGGTTCCCTGTGATGTTTTGGGGTCCCTGTGGTGTTTTGGGGTCCCTGTGGTGTTTTGGGGTCCCTGTGGGGGTTTTTAGGGTTCCCTGTGATGTTTTGGGGTCCCTGTGGGGTTCTGTGGGTCCCTGTGGGTTTTTTAGGGTTCCCTGTGATGTTTTGGGGTCCCTGTGGGGTTCTGTGGGTCCCTGTGGGGTTTTGGGGTCCCTTGGGGTGTCCCACGTGTCCCCCCTATCCCCAGGGCTCTTGGAGACCACGGTGCAGAAGGTGGCGCGAGTGAAAGCCCCGAACAAATCCCTGCCCTCGGCCGTGTACTGCATCGAGGACAAGATGTGAGTGCCACAAATGTCCCCTGGGTGTCCCCTGGGTGTCCCCTGGGTGTCCCCAGTGTCACCTCAGTGTCACCTCAGGGTCACCTGTGTCATCCCTTGTGTTGCCTCTTCTGTCACTCAGAGCCTCCCAATGTCCCCAATGGTGTCCCCAATGTCCCCAGGGCCAGGGATGACAAGTACAGATGGCAGGAGGAGTTCCCAATGGTGTCCCCAATGTCCTCAATGGTGTCCCCAATGTCCCCATGATGTCCCCAATGGTGTCTCCAGTGGTGTCCCCATGTCCCCAGGGCCATTGATGACAAGTACAGCCGGCGGGAGGAGTTCCCAATGGTGTCCCCAGTGCTGTCCCCATGTCCCCAATGATGTCCCCAATGTCCCCAATGTGTCCCCAGGGCCATCGATGACAAGTACAGCCGGTGGGAGGAGTTCCCAATGGTGTCCCCAATGGTGTCCCCATGTCCCCAATGATGTCCCCAATGTCCCCAATGTCCCCAGGGCCATCGATGACAAGTACAGCCGGCGGGAGGAGTTCCCAATGGTGTCCCCAATGGTGTCCCCAATGTCCCCATGATGTCCCCAATGTCCCCAATGTCCCCAGGGCCATCGATGACAAGTACAGCCGGCGGGAGGAGTTCCCAATGGTGTCCCCAATGGTGTCCCCAGTGCTGTCCCCATGTCCCCAATGATGTCCCCAATGTCCCCAATGTCCCCAGGGCCATCGATGACAAGTACAGCCGGCGGGAGGAGTTCCCAATGGTGTCCCCAATGGTGTCCCCAGTGCTGTCCCCATGTCCCCAATGATGTCCCCAATGTCCCCAATGTCCCCAGGGCCATCGATGACAAGTACAGCCGGCGGGAGGAGTTCCGGGGTTTCACGCAGGATTTCAAGGAGAAGGACGGGTACAGACCGGACGTCAAGATCGAGTACGTGGACGAGACCGGCCGCAAGCTCACCCCCAAAGAGGTGGCGTGTCCCCAAAACACCCCACAGTGTCCCCAAAACACCCCACAGTGTCCCCAAAACACCCCACGGTGTCCCCAACACCCCCACGGTGTCCCCAAAACACCCCACAGTGTCCCCAACCCTCCACAGTGTCCCCAACCCTCCATGGTGTCACCAACACTTCATAGTGTCCCCAACCCTCCATGGTGTCCCCAAAACACCCCACGGTGTCCCCAAAACACCCCCACGGTGTCCCCAACACCCTCACGGTGTCCCCAACGCTCCATGGTGTCACCACCCCCATGGTGTCCCCAACCCTCCATGGTGTCCCCAACACTTCACAGTGTTCCCAACACCCCCACATTGTCCCCAACCCCACCATAATGTCCCCAACGCTCCATGGTGTCCCCACCACCCCCCACAGTGTCCCCAAAACCACCCCCACGGTGTCACCAACCTTCCACAATGTCCCCAAACCCACCCCAGTGTCCCCAGCACCCCCACGGTGTCCCTTGACCCCAAAACATCCCCAAGCCCCGTGGTGTCCCCAATGTCCCCAGTGCCCCCAATGTCCCTCCTGCTGTCTCCAATGTCCCCCCAATCCTCCAATGTCCCCCCAACATCCTCAATGTCCCTGATGTCCCTAAGCCCCCTGCTGTCCCCAATGTCCCCAATGTCCCCAGTGTCCCCAATGTCCCTGTGTTGTCCCCAATGTCCCCATGCTGTCCCCAGGCCTTCCGGCAGCTCTCCCATCGCTTCCACGGGAAGGGCTCGGGGAAGATGAAGACGGAGAGGAGGATGAAGAAGCTGGATGAGGAGGCGGTGAGGGGCGTCAGGGGTTTGGGATTTTGAGGGGAATTTTGGGGATTTTTTTGGGAATTTTGGGGGATTTTTGGGAATTTTTTGGGGAATTTTTGAGACCCCCCCTCTGCGCTCCCATTGGGGTCTCCACCCCAATTTTGGGGTCTCGTGGTGCTGCTGAAGTTTTTGACCCCAATTTTGGGGTTCCTGGGATGTTTTTTGAGGTTGTTGGCCCAAATTTTGGGATCCTCCAGGCTGATTTTGGCATCCCCTGGAGCCTTTTGGGGTCCCCCCAGCTCCACTGGGGAATCCCAAGCCAAATTTGGGCACCTCCAGCCCCAATTTTAGGGTCTCCCCGAGGTTTTGGGGTCTCCCCGAGGTTTTGGGGTCTCCAATACCCTGCAATGGGACTGGGGGTTTCCCTTGTGATTTTGGGTTTTTTTCTTGGAATTTTTTGGGGAATTCCCAAAGTTTTTGGGGTCCCCCTGATTTTGGGGTGCCCCTCTGATTATGGGGTGCAGCCCCCAAAGAAGGGGAGCCCCAATGTCCCCCCAGTGTCCCCCAGCCCCCAAAACTCGGGGGGTTCCCTTTGGGATTTGGGGAATTCTCCGGGGTTTTTTTGGGGCCGTTCCCGGGGTTTTTGGGGTTCCCCTGATTTGGGGGTCCCCCCCCGTTTTTTGGGGCGCAGCTGCTGAAGAAGATGAGCTCCAGTGACACCCCCCTGGGCACGGTGGCGCTGCTGCAGGAGAAGCAGCGGGCGCAGAAGACGCCGTACATCGTCCTGAGCGGCTCCGGCAAGAGCATGAACGCGTGAGCGCCAAACTGGGAGCACTGGGAGGGACTGGGGGGGATTGGGGGGGGACTGGGAGGGGATTGGGATGGACTGAGAGAGACTGGGATGGAGTGGGAGGAATTGGGAAGGGACTGGGATGGACTGAGAGAGACTGGGATGGAGTAGGAGGGACTGGGAGGGGATTGGGATGGATTGGGAAGGGACTGGGATGGACTGGGAGGGACCAGGATGGATTCAGAGAGGACTGGGATGGACTGGATGGAGTGGGAAGGAACTGGGAGGGACTGGGATGGATTGAGAGAGGTCTGGGATGGACTGGGAGTGACTGGGAGGGGATTGGGATGGATTGGGAGAGACTGGGATGGATTCAGAGAGGACTGGGATGGGCTCGAAGGGGACTGGGATGGACTGGGATGGGCTCAAAGGGGACTGGGATGGACTGGGATGGGCTCAAAGGGGACTGGGAGCACTGGCGGGAACTGGGATGGACTGGGAGGAATTGGGAAGGGACTGGTGGGGAGACTGGGATGGATTCAGAGGGGTCTGGGATGGACTGGGAGTGACTCAAAGGGGACTGGGAGCACTGGGATGGACTGGGACGCTGACACCCCCTCCCTTTTCCTTCCAGGAACACCATCACCAAGTGAGGGGACACCTGGGGACACCTCGGGGACATCGCTGGACACCCTGGGGACACTTTTAGGACTCTTCAGGACACCCCTGGAACCCTGGGGACACCCCGGGGACACCCTTGGGGACATCCCTGTGCCCCTCCCCGGCCCTGGGGACAATAAAGGCCTCCGGGAGTCACTTTGTGTCACCGCGTGTCACTGGCGGGGAGGGGACACACAGAGCCACCCCAGAGCCACCCCAGTGCCACCAGCATCCTTTATTGGGGAGCGTCCCCGCCCTGCCCCGTGTCCCCCCTGTCCCCCCTGTCCTTGTTCCCAACGTCCTTTGGCCGCGGGGCCCCAGTCCCCGCGGTGTCCCCAGTGTCACTCGTGTCCTCTGTGTCCCCCGAGTGTCCCCGGCTGCCGCGCTCTGAGCTGGCCCTGGTGTCCCCAGTGTCCCCTTGGGTGTCCTCGGTGTCCCCATCGCTGTCCTCGCTGTCCCTGGTGTCCTCCTCATTGTCCTCATTGTCCTCCTCGCTGTCCCCGTCGCTGTCCCCCGTGTTGTCCTCGCTGTCCCCAGAGCTGTCCCCGGTGTCCCCAGGGGTCCCCCCCCGGTTGGTGTTGACAAAGAGCCCCTGCTCGTCACTGGGGGGGTCACACAGGGGGGGTCACGGTGTCCCCAAAGTGCCACCGTGTCCCCAACTGTCCCCTTGAGCCCATTCTGAGCCCTCCTCCCCATTATTGTCCCCATTAATAACCCCCAATTAACCCTCCCAATTATCCCCCTCAATTATCACCTCCCCAATTAACCCCCCCAGTTATCACACCCCCAATTAACCCCCCAACTGATCACCCCCAATTAACCCCCCAATTATCACCTCCCCAATTAACCCCTCCAGTTATCACCCCCATTATCACCCCCAATTAACCCCCCAAATTATCACCCCCCCTAATTATTCCACAATTATTACTCCCCAATTAACGTCCCATTATTGTCCTCATTAATGAACCCCAATTAATATTATTGCCCCCAAATTAACACTTCCATTAGTTCAAATTAATTAAGATCCCATTATCACCACCCAATTAAGACCTCCATTATCCCAAATTAATTAGGATCCCATTATTTCCTCCCAATTAATCCTCATTATCACCCCCTAATAAACACCACCTCATTGCCCCCAATTACCAAATTAAAATTAAATTAAAACACATCCCAATTAACCCCCGTTACCGCTCCCCAATTAATTAATTCCCCCTAATTAACTCACCCCTCCTGGGGGCTTTTCCTCTCCAGGGGCGCGAAGGCCTCGGGCCTGAGGGGATTTGGGGCAATTTGGGATATTTTAGGGGGGATTGGGGCATTTTGGGATTTTTTTGAGTTTTTGGGGGGGGGTTGGTGGAGTTTTGGGGTTTTTTTGTGGGAGTTTTGGGGTTTTTGGGGCATTTTAGGAAGTTTTGGGGTATTTGGGGGGGATTTGAGGAGGTTTGGGGTATTTTGGACTGATCCGAGCTGTTTTGGGGTGGTTTTGGGGTATTTCTGGGAGGATTTGGGGAAATTTTAGGGGATTTTGGGAGTTTAGGAAGAAATTGGGGTTTTGGGGGGATTTTCTTTGGGTATTTTTGGGTATTTTGGGAGGATTTTGGGGCAGTGTTGAGGTTTTTTGGGGCATATTTTGGGGGAGTATTTTGGGCTATTCTGGGGCAGTTTTGGGGTATTTTTGGGTATTCTAGGGCAGTTTTGGGGTACTTTAGAGGTCCTGGGGGGTATTTTGGGGGTATTTTCAGGGTTTTGGGGATGTTGGGGCCATTCTGAGGTGTTTGGGGTATTGGGGTGGGTTTTTTGGGTTTTGGTGGGGTATTTAGGGGTTTTGGGGGTATTTTGGGGGTGTTTTGTGGTATTTTGGGGTCATTTTTGGGGTGTTTGGGTCATACCAGAGCCCCTGGCGCTGCAGGGAGCGCACGTGGGGCGGGAGCAGCACCAGGGAAATTTCAGCTTTGACCTTGGAGCCCTCCAGGATGGGATCGACCAGCAGGAAATCACCTGGGGGGACAGAGGGGACACTGAGGGGACACTGAGGGGACACTGAGGGGACAGCCCAGGGTGGGGAGGGGACAGCAAGGGGACAGTGGGGGAGGGCAGGGGGACAATGCCCTGGTGACAAAGGCAGTGACAGGGTGACAATGACAGGGGATATGACACAGGACAATGACACAGGGACAGTGACAGTGATGGTGGCAGTGTCACCTCTCTTGATCCAGATGTGCTTCCTGAACCGCGGTGGCACTGACAGGGTGACAGTGACACTGAACAACGATAGGGTGACAATGACAGGGTGACAATGACAGGGTGACAATGACACAGGGACAGTGACAATGACACAGTGACAATGACAGGGTGCCAGGGTGGCAGTGTCACCTCTCTTGATCCAGATGTGCTTCCTGAACCGCGGTGGCATGCTGGCCAGGAACCGCGTCCCCTCCGCCGTCTCCACCTCGTGCAGGTTGTTCCCCGGTGTCCCCAACACCTGGGGGACACGGCCGGCCTCAGGGTCCCCTCGGTGTCCCCTCAGTGTCCCCTCTGTCCCCAGAGCAGCGTCTTTTCCCTCGTGTCCCCCCAATGTCCCCACATCCCCCTGCCCTGTCCCCCCATTCTCCTCAATGTCGTCAATATCCCCCCATTGTCCCTGATGTCTCCCCGATGTCCCCAACGTCACCCCCGTGTCCTTGATGTCTTCAATCCCCACAGTGTCCCCAATGTCCCCCCAATCTCCCCAATGTCCCCCCAATCTCCCCAATGTCCTCCATCCCCCGTGTCCCCCCGATGTCCCCGCTGTCCTCCTGTCCCGGTTCTCACCCTGACCACGCTCTGTCCCCCTGCTGTCCCCAACGTCCCAGCTGTCCCCAATCCCCACAATGTCCCCAATGTCCCCGATGTCCCCCCCCTGTCCCGGTTCTCACCCTGACCACGCTCTGTCCCTCCGCGGGCTGCACGCGCTCCTCCAGCAGCTCCCTCACCACGTGCTTCCGCTTGGTGGCGCGCGACATGGCGGGGCTGGGGGGACACGGGGGGGGCTCAGGGACCCCCGGGATGGGGGCGGGGCTGGGGGGACACGGGGGGGGCTCAGGGACCCCCGGGATGGGGGCGGGGCTGGGGGGACACGAGGGGGGGCTCAGGGATCCCCGGGGCTCCCCGGGATGAGGGAGGGGCGGGGGGGGCTCCGGGACCCCCCCGGGACCCCCCCGGGACGCCCCGGCCCCGCCCCCACCGCGCGGCGCGCGCTCACCTGCGGCGGCACTTCCGGGTAGAGCGGCGGCGGAGGCGACGTCACTTCCGGAAAGGAAGGCGGGAATAGGTTAGGCCACGCCCTTAATGAACGGGGTCAAGTACAAAGACCGCCTATAAAAGGGGCGTGGCTAACAGGCATGAGGGTGGGCGTGGCCTAAATGAAACGCGCTCACGCGAAATGAATGGCCGCGTTTGGGGGCGGAGCCAGGAAAGAGGGCGGGAATTTCGCCTGCATAATGAGCGCGGTTATGCAAATAATGGGCTGGATCACGAAGAGGCTCATGTAAATCAGCTGAAATCCTGGTGTGATGTAAATGAGGGCTGATTTGGGGCGGTGCCATGCAAATAAGCGTGAATAAGTGTATAAACTATGAGCGGGGCTATGCAAACGAGGATCGGGGATGTGGCGATCAGAGGGGTGGGCGTGGCCATGCTAATGAGCAGGTATATTGAATCCTGTGACGTAATTCCAACAGAACTCACGTCACTAACTCGTCAGTCTCCGTGACGTCACCCTCACCACCGTGACGTCAATCATTCCCGCCCCATTACCCCTAATACCCGCGCAAGCCCCTCCCCTTCACTTCGTGACGTCATCACGCGCCGCGCGGCGCCGCGCTCTCTGATTGGCTACGACGCTCTCGGCGGCAGCGACGCCAAGATGGCGGCGGAGCGCGCGGATGCGGCGGCGGCGGCGGCCGGGCCCGGGGAGCCCCTGAGGGACCCCCGAGCCCCCGAGCGCTCGCCCTACGCGGGCTGGGCCCACCCCGAGCTCCAGGCCACGCTCGCCGGCATCGGAGCCCCCGCGCAGGGTGCGGGGAGCGGGGGGGAACCGTGAGGGGAAAGCGGGGATGGATCCGTGAGGGGAGAGCGGGGATGGATCCGTGAGGGGAGCGCGGGGATGGATCCGTGAGGGGAGAGCGAGGGGAGATCCGTGAGGGGAAAGCGGGGATGGATCCGTGAGGGGAGAGCGGGAATGGATCCGTGAGGGGAAAGCGGGGATGGATCCGTGAGGGGAGAGCGGGGATGGATCCGTGAGGGGAGAGCGGGGATGTGTGAGGGGAGGGGAAGAAGGGAAATTTGGGGGTTTTTGGGGTTACTTGAGGGGAGATCTGAGGGGTAGGAAGGGAAATGTGGCGGTTTTGGGGTCACCTGAGGCGATTTGGGGGAAATTTGAGAGAAAACTTGGAGGGATTTGGGGTCACGTGAGGGGAGAACTGAGGGAAAAGGGAGGGAATTTGGGGTTTTTGGGGTCACCTGAGGCGATTGGGGGGAAATCTGAGGGAAAACTTGGGGTGAATTGGGGGATGTGTGAGGGGAAGAGGGGAAATTTAGGGGTTTTGGGGTTACTTGAGAGGAGATATGAGGGGAATGGGGATGAATTGGGGGAGATTTGAGGAGAAGAAAAATTTGGGGAGATTTGGAGGTTTTGGGGTCACTTGAGGGGAGATCTGAGGGGAACGGGGATAAATTGGGGGAGATATGAGGGGTAGGAGGGGAAATTTGGGGGTTTTGGGGTCACCTGAGGGGACTTGGGGAATGTGTGAGGGGAAGAGGGAAATTTTGGGTGTTTTGGGATCACGTGAGGGCAGATCTGAGGGGAAAGGGGGAAAATTTGGGGGTTTTGGGGTCACCTGAGGCGACTGGGGGGAGATCTGAGGGAAAATCTATGGGAAATTTGTGGGTTTTGGGGTCATTTGAGGGAAAATCTGTGGGGAAGGGGGGAGATTTGGGGGCTTTTGGGGTCACTTGAGGGGATTTGGGGGAGTTTTGGGGCAGAATTTGGGGGTCCCTGACCCCCTCCTTTCCCCCCTAGGGACCCGTGAGGAGCTCCTGGAGCGGCTCCAGGCCTACACCCTGCAGGTGAGAGCCCCAAAACGGGGGGACCCCAAATTCTCCCCTGTCCCTTTGAGGAGGGAGACCAATTTTGGGGGGTTTAATGTGGTTTTTGGGAGGTTTAGTAGAATTTTTGGGGGATTTAATAGAATTTTTGGGGGGTTTAATGTTATTTTTGGGGAGACTTAATAGGCTTTTGGGAAGTTAAATTTGAATTTTTTGGGGAGTTTAATGTGATTTTTTGAAGATTTAATGTCATTTTGGGGGGTGTTTATTCCATTTTTTGGGGGTGGGAGGATTCCTGCCGCCCCCACCCTCGCAGAGTGGGGGTCCCAAGCAGGGGGGGCTCACAGGGACCCCTCCCCACTTTGTGCCCCCCAGACTGGGATCGTGCTGAGCCGCCCTGCCCTGCGCCCCGAGGAGGGGGACAAGGCCCCGCCCCCCCAGGTGGGATTTTGGGGGTCTCTGGGGGGGTTTGGGGTCTGGGGGTTTGGTGAGGGCACCCCCAGGACCTCAATTTGGGGTGGGGGGGGTCCATGGGTGCCTTTGGGGGAGTTTAAGACCCCTCAGAGCTCCACATTTTGGGGTGGGGGGGGTCAATGACACCCAGTTTTGGGGTGGGGGGGTTAAAGTCCTCCAGAACCCAAATTTTGGGGTGGGGGTCTCAGGAGTTTCAGCCCCTTTCCACCACTGAATCTTGGGGTGTTAAATTTGTGGGTGGGGGGGGGTCAATGACACCCAGTTTTGGGTTGGGGGGACGGACTTAAAATTCTCCAGAAATCAAATTTGGGGTGGTGAGGGTGTTAAATTTTGGGGGGTGGGGGTGGTTAAAACTCCTCAGACCACCCCCAAATTCGGGGTGGGGGTGCTTGTGGTGTTAAATTTTGGGGTGGGGGGGGTCAATGGCACCCAATTTTTTAGGGGGGGGGGGTTAAAGTTCTCCAGAATCCAAATTTGGGGTGTGGGGGGGGGGGCTCAGGAGTTTCAGCTCCCTCCCACCACTGAATCTTGTGGTGTTAAATTTTGGGGTGGGGGGGGGTCAATGACGCTCCATTTTGGGGTGAGGGGAGTCAAAACCCTCCCGACCACCCAAATTTTGGGGTGGGGGGGGGCCAATGACACCCAGTTTTGGGTTGGGGGCATTAAAAACTCCACAATCCAATCCGGGGTGTTTGTGGTGTTCACCTCTGGGCCGGGGGTGTCTCAGGTGCCCCCCCAGCTGCCCCCAGCGCTGCCCCTGCAGCACCCCCTGGTGCCCCCCCCTCCCCCGCCGGGGCTGGGGCTCGGCTTCGGCCTGGGGGGGCCCGTGGGGGGGGTCCCGGTGCCGCCGCCGCCGCCGCCCGCGGGGCTCAGCGAGGAGGAGCGGCTGACGCTGGCCCAGCAGCAGGCGGCGCTGCTGCTGCAGGAGGAGCGGGCACAGGTCCGGGGGGCCGCATTTTGGGCTGGGGGGGCTTCTTTGGGGGGTGGGGGGCTCATTTTGGGGGGTGGGGGGCACGGGGATGTGGGATTTGGGGGGGTTTCATTGGGAATTTGGAGCCTGGTTAAAGCGGCCATGCTGCTGCAGGAGGAGAGGGCGCAGGTCCAGGGGGGATTTTGGGGTGGGGGGCTCATTTTGGGGAGTGGGGGGGCTCATTTTGGGGAGTGGGGGGCACGGGGATGTGGGATTTGGGGGGGTTTCATTGGGGGCGTTAAAGCGGCCCTGGTGCTGCAGGAGGAGAGGGCGCAGGTCTGGGGGGGATTTTGGGGTGGGGGGCTCCTTTTGGGGAGGGGGGGCATGAGGGGATTCGGTGGTTTGGGGTTTAGGGGGGGTTTCGTTATAGTTTGGAGGGTGGTTAAAGCAGCCATGCTGCTGCAGGAGGAGAGGGCGCAGGTCCGGGGGGCCGCATTTTGGGGTGGGGGGCTCCTTTTGGGGTGGGAGGGGCTCATTTTGGGGGGTGGGGGGCCCGGGGATGTGGGATTTGGGGGCATTTTGGGGGGGGTTTCATTGGGAATTTGGAGCCTGGTTAAAGCGGCCCTGGTGCTGCAGGAGGAGAGGCCTCAGGTCTGGGGGGGCTCCTTTTGGGGTGGGGGGCACGGGGGATGTGGGATCTGGGGGGGATTTGGGGGGGTTAAAGCAGCCATGCTGCTGCAGGAGGAGAGGCCTCAGGTCCAGGGGGGATTTTGGGGTGGGGGGCTCCTCTGGGGGGTGGGGGGCACGGGGGGTCTGGGGCTGTGGGGTTTGGGGGGGTTTAAAGGGGTCTGGGGGGTGTTGGAGGGGGTGGGGCCACCTTGGGGAGGGTACTCATGGGGGGGGGGAGCTGAGAGGTGGTTTTGGGGTGGGATTTGTGGTTTTTGGGGCGTGGGTGACACTTTGGGGGGACACCCTTGGTTTCTGGGGGGGTCCTGACTGTGCTCCCCTGTCCCCCCCCCTCAGGGCCAGCACCCGTTTGGGGACAAGGCCAAGGAGCAGGAGCTGCTGGAGCAGCAGAAACGGGTGAGGGGGCACCCAGGGTTTGGGGGGGGCACCCAGGGTTTGGGGGCTCCCCTGGGTTTGGGGGGCTCCCCTGGGTTTGGAGGGGCTCCCCAGGGTTTGGGGGGCTCCCCTGGGTTTGGGGGGGCTCCCCTGGGTTTGGGGGGGCTCACCCAGCCCCCCTGACCCCCCGTGCCCCCCCGTGCCCCCCAGGCCGCGGTGCTGCTGGAGCAGGAGCGGCAGCAGGAGATGGCCAAGCTGACCCCCCCCCGCCCCCCGCGCCCCCCCCGAGGGGGCTCCCATGGCTGCCAGGACCCCCCTGGCCCCCCGAGGTGAGGGGGGGGGACATTGGGGGGGGGTGGGGACACCTCTGTCCCCTGTCCCCACCCCCTCCCCAGGCTGATGGCGCCTTTGTGTCCCCCCCCTCCCCAGGCAGCCCCATGGGAGCCCCCCTGGCCATGGGAGCCCCCCGGCCCCGCGGGCCCCCCCCGCCCCCCGGCGATGACAGCAGAGAGGTGGGGCTGGGGGGGGGTTGGGGGGGGCTCTGAGTCTGGGGGTTCTGGGTCTGGGGTCTCTTTATTGTGGGGAGGGGTCTCTGTGGGTTTGGGGTCTCTATTTGGGAGGGTCTTTGGGGTTGGGGGGAGCTGGGGGCTTTGTGGGGCTCTCTGAGTCTGGGGGTTCTGGGTTTAGGGTCTCTGTTGTGGGGAGGGGTCTCTGGGGTTGGGGTCTCTATTGGGGAGGGTCTGTGGGGCTGGGGGCTCTGTGTGGGGGTCCTTGGGGTCTCTCTGTGGGCCTGGGATCCTTTTGTTGTGAGTCTGGGGTCTCTGAGTTTGGGGTTTTTGCGTCTGGGGTGCCTTTATTGTGGGGAGGGGTCTCTGTGGGTCTGGGGTCTCTATTGGGGAGGCTCTGTGGGGCTGGGGTCCCTTTATTGTGGGGAGGGGTCTTTGTGGGTCTGGGGGCTCTCTGTGGCTTTGGGAGTCTCCCCAGTTTTGGGGTCTCCTTAATTTCTGGGGTGGGTCCTGGGGGTCTCCCTGATTTTGGGGGGGCTCCTGGGGGTCCCTCTGACCCCCCCTCCTGCCCCCCCAGAACGAGGACTCCGGGGTGGGCCCCAAGATCCCGCAGGCGCTGGAGAAGATCCTGCAGCTCAAGGAGAGCCGGCAGGAGGAGCTGGTGACAGTGCCGGGGGTGTCGGGTGAGCCCTGCCACCCCCAGTGTCCCCAGTGCCACCCTCAGTGTCCCCAGTGTCACCCCCAGTGTCCCCAGTGCCACCCCCAGTGTCCCCAGTGCCATCCCCAGTGTCCCCTGCCACCCCCAATGTCCCCAGTGTCACCCCCAGTGTCCCCAGTGCCACCCTCAGTGTCCCCAGTGTCACCCTCAGTGCTCCCTGCCACCTCCAGTGCCACCCCAAGTGTCCCCTGCCACCCTCCAGTGTCCCTTGCCAGCTCCCGTGCCACCCACAGTGTCTCCTGCCACCCCCTGTGCCACCTCCAGTGTCCCCAGTGCCACCTCGGTGTCCCCAGTGTCACCCACAGTGCCACCCCCAGTGTCCCCTGCCACCACCCAGTGTCCCCTGCCACCTCCAGTGCCACCCACATTGTCCCCAGTGCCACCCACACTGTCCCCTGCTGCCTCCCAGTGTCCCCCTGTGCCACCCCTAGTGTCCCCTGCCACCCCTTATGTCACCACAGTGCCTGCTGCCACCCCCTGTGCCACTCTCAGTGTCCCCCAGTCCCCACTGGGTGCCCCCTGCCAAAGGTGGGGGTGACACCCAGAGATGGAGAGTGGCACCCAAAGGTGGGGGTGACACCCAGAGGTGGGGGTGACACCCAGAGGTGTTGGTGACACCAAAGGTGGGGGTGGCACCCAGAGGTGTTGGTGACACCCAGAGGTGGGGGTGACACCAGAGGTGTTGGTGGCACCCAGAGGTGTTGGTGGCACCCAGAGGTGGGGGTGACACCCAAAGGTGGGGGTGGCACCCAGAGATGGGAGAGTGGCACCCAGAGGTGGGGGTGGCTCCCAGAGGTGGGGGTGACACCCAGAGGTGTTGGTGACACCAAAGGTGGGGGTGACACCCAGAGGTGTTGGTGGCACCCAGAGGTGGGGGTGACACCCAGAGGTGTTGGTAGCACCCAGAGGTGGGGGTGACAGCCCTGTCCCCCGTGTGCCCCCAGCCGAGGACGAGATGGAGACGGAGCTCCGGGCGTCGGCGTCGGCCTCCGAGGCTGAGGAGGACACGGGGACGTCCAAAAAGGAGGTGACAGAGGGGACAATGGGGGACAGGCCACCCCCACCCACACTGGGGGGATGGGGGGGGTCCCATGGGTGCCCCAAATTTCCCGGGGGGGTCATGGATGGGTTTATGTGGGAGGGGGTTTGGATGGCTCTGGGGTCACCTGTGTCCCTGGGGTGCCATTGTTGTCCCCTCCCTTGGTGGCCATGGGTGGGTTTGGGTCACTTTGGGGTCACCCCAATGTCCCTTTCCTGTCCCCTTACTGGGAGGATCTGTCCCCTCTCAGTGCCACCCCAGTGTCCCCGTTTTGTCCCCACCAAGTGCAGGGGGTGTGCCTCACTCTGGGGTCACTTGTGTCACCTTCGTGTCACCTTTGTCCCCTCTTCTGACATCCCATTGGGGGTCCCCCTTTGTCCCCCCAATTAGAGGGACCTGTCCCACCTCCATGTCCCCTCACTGTCCCTTCTGTCCCCTCCTGTGTCACCTCCATGTCCCCTCACTGTCGCCTTCTGTCCCCCCAGTTAGTGGAACCTGTGTCACCTCCATGTCCCCTTACTGTCCCTTTTGTCCCCTCCTGTCCCACCTCCATGTCCCCTCACTGTCCCTTTTGTCCCCTCCTGTGTCACCTCCATGTCCCCTCACTGTCCCTTTTTGTCCCCTCCTGTGTCACCTCCATGTCCCCTCACTGTCCCTTTTTGTCCCCTCCTGTGTCACCTCCATGTCCCCTCACTGTCCCCTTTTGTCCCCTCCTGTGTCACCTCCATGTCCCCTCACTGTCCCCTTTTGTCCCCTCCTGTGTCACCTCCATGTCCCCTCACTGTCCCTTTTGTCCCCTCCCAGCGGAACCGGAAGCGCCGGAACCGGAAGAAGAAGAAGCGGGGGAGGGGCGGGGCCCGGGAGGGGGCCCCAACCCCGACCCCCGCCCGGGGGGACCCCGAGCCCGCGGCCGGGGACGCCCCCGAGGTGGAGATCGAGTACGTGAGCGAGGAGCCCGAGATCTACGACCCCAACTTCGTCTTCTTCAAGAGGATCTTCGAGGCCTTCAAGGTGACACTTGGAGGGTGCTGGTGGCACCTTTGGGTGCCAGGGGTCACTGCTGGGTCACATCTGGGTGACAGGGTGACCCCTGGGTTTCAGGATCACTGCTGGGTGTGAGGGGTCACCCCTGGGTGTCAGGGGCCATTCCTGGGTGCCAAGGGTCACTCCTGGGTCACTCTTGGATGCCAGGGGTCACCCCTGGGTGCTGAGGGTCACCCCAGTGTCACCCTTGGCCACCTGCTGACCTGTGTCCCCTGTCCTCTGACCCTGTCCCCTCTCCCTGACTCTGTTGCCTCTCCCTGGCCCTGTCCCCATCCCTGTCCCTGACCCTTGTCCCCTCTCCCTAACCCTGTCCCCTGACCCCTGTCCCTGTCCCCTGGGTGCCCCTCTCCCCTGTCCTTGTCCCTGATCTCTGTCCCCTGTCCCCATCCCCTGTCCCTGTCCCCTCCCCAGCTGACGGATGAGGTGAAGAAGGACAAGGAGAAGGAGCCGGAGCGGGCGGAGCGAACTGAGAGCACCGGGGCCCCCCGGAAAAAGGGACCCGAGGATGGCACCAGGGGCAGTGACGGGGACAGCTCTGAGGATGAGCAGGTGACACTGGGGACATGGGGACATTGGGGACAGCTCTGAGGATGAGCAGGTGACACGGGGACATGGGGACATTGGTGACATGGGGACAGCTCTGAGGATGAGCAGGTGACACAGGGACAGGGGGACATTGGGGACATGGGGACAGCTCTGAGGATGAGCAGGTGACAGGGGGACATTGGGGACAGCTCTGAGGATGAGCAGGTGACACGGGGACATTGGGGACATTGGGGACAGGGGCAGTGATGGGATGATCCAGTGGCACTGGGGACACGGGGGACAGTGGGGTGACATTGAGGGTGACGGGAGGTGGCAGCTGGAGCTGGTACTGAGTTGGGGACAAGGCAGGGGCGTTTGGGGACACTGACTGGGGGTGGTGACAGCAGGGACTGGGAAGGAGGGGACAGTCCCTGATGGGGGGACAGGGACAGCGGGCGCCGCCATCGGGTGCCACCCTCCCCGTGTCACTCGAGCTGTCCCCACGTGTCCCCAGGAGAAGAAGCAGGAGGTCCCCAAGCTGTCCAAGAAGAAGCTGCGGCGCATGAACAGGTTCACAGTGGCCGAGCTGAAGCAGGTGACACTCGGGGACAGACACGGCCCTGTCCCCTCCCCCGTGGGTGTGGGTGGCACTTGGAGCTGGGGACAGCCCTGAGGTGACACCTCCTGTCCCCTGGGAGCCCCAGGGGTGGAGCCACACAATGTGCCCTTGTCACCTTCCTGGGGACACTGGCGTCCCAGCTGCCCACCTGGGGTCCCCTTGGGACCTCAGTCTTCTCCTTGTCACCCCACCAGTGCCACCCTGGTGTCCTATGGCCCCACCCAAGGTCACTTTGATGTCCCCAGCACCATTCTGGGGCTCTCCTCCCCTCACTCTCCTTCATCCCCTGCTGTCCCTTTGCTGTCCCCAGCTGGTGGCCTGTCCTGACATGGTGGAGATGGACAATGTGACCACCTTGAGGTCACTTTGTGTCCCACAGAGCCACCCTGCTAACTCCCCTGATGTCCCTTTGCTGTCCCCAGCTGGTGGCCCACCTGGACACGGTGGAGATGCACGATGTGACCACCCTGAGGTCACTTTGTGTCCCACAGAGCCACCCTGGGCCTCTCTCTGCTAACTCCCCTGATGTCCCCTGCCATCCCCGACTGTCCCCTGCTGTCCCCACTGTCCCCACAGCTGGTGGCCCACCTTGACATGGTGGAGATGGACAATGTGACTATCCAGAGGTCACTTTGTGTCCCACAGAGCCACTCTAAGGCTGTCCCTGCTAACTCCCCTGATGTCCCCTGCTGTCCCTTTGCTGTCCCCAGCTGGTGGCCTGTCCTGACATGGTGGAGATGCACGATGTGACCACCCTGAGGTCACTTTGTGTCCCACAGAGCCACCCTGGGACTGTCCCTGCTAACTCCCCTGCTGTCCCTTTGCTGTCCCCACAGCTGGTGGCCCACCTTGACATGGTGGAGATGCACGATGTGACCACCCTGAGGTCACTTTGTGTCCCACAGAGCCACTCTAAGGCTCTCCCTGCTAACTCCCCTGATGTCCCCTTACTGTCCCCTGATGTCCCCTGCTGTCCCCTTGCTGTCCCCTGATGTCCCCTGCTGTCCCTTTGCTGTCCCCAGCTGGTGGCCCGCCCTGACATGGTGGAGGTGCATGATGTGACTGCCCAGAGGTCACTTAGGCTCCTCCAGAGCCATTTTGAGGCTGTCCCTGCTAACTCCCCTGCTGTCCCTTTGCTGTCCCCTGATGTCCCCTGCTGTCCCCTTGCTGTCCCCTGATGTCCTCTGCTGTCCCTTTGCTGTCCCCTGATGTCCCCTTTGCTGTCCCCTGATGTCCCCTGCTGTCCCTTTGCTGTCCCCTGATGTCCCCTGCTGTCCCCACTGTCCCCACAGCTGGTGGCCCGCCCTGACGTGGTGGAGATGCACGATGTGACCGCGCAGGACCCCAAGCTCCTGGTGCACCTGAAGGCCACGCGGAACTCGGTGCCGGTGCCGCGGCACTGGTGCTTCAAGAGGAAATACCTGCAGGGCAAGAGGGGCATCGAGAAACCGCCCTTCGAGCTGCCCGAGTTCATCAAACGCACCGGCATCCAGGAGATGAGGGAGGCCCTGCAGGAGAAGGTGGGGACAGCTTGGGGACACCTTGGGGACACCTCAGGGACACCTCAGGGACAGTGTGAGGGTGGCCAGGGCCATGGGAGGGGTTTGGGGATGGGTTTGGGGAGGTTCTTCTTTTGAGGACCCCCTGGTTGGATTTGGGGACACCCTGGTTGGATTTGGGGACCCCCTGGTTGGGTTTTGGAGATTTGGGGATCCCCTGGTTGGGTTTGGGGACCCCCTGGTTGGGTTTGGGGACCCCCTGGTTGGGTTTTGGAGATTTGGGGATCCCCCGGTTGGGTTTGGGGACCCCCTGGTTGGGTTTGGGACCCCCTGGTTGGGTTTTGGAGATTTGGGGATCCCCCGGTTGGGTTTGGGGACCCCCTGGTTGGGTTTGGGCCCCCCTGGTTGGGTTTGGGGACCCCCTGGTTGGGTTTGGGCCCCCCTGGTTGGTTTTGTGACCTTGTGCCCAGCACGGTCACACCTGTGTCCCTCGGTGGCTGCTCCTGGGGTGTCCCCGCGGCCCCGGGCGTGTCCCCAGTGTCCCCTGCGCTGTCCCCAGGAGGAGCAGAAGACCATGAAGTCCAAGATGAGGGAGAAGGTGCGGCCCAAGATGGGCAAGATCGACATCGACTACCAGAAACTGCACGATGCCTTCTTCAAGTGGCAGACCAAGCCCAAGCTGACCATCCATGGGGACCTCTACTACGAGGTGGGGACACCTGGGGACACCTGGGAGGACACCTGGGGCTTCAGGGCTGGCCTGGGGGACATTTGGGGACACCTTGGTTGGATTTTGGAGGTTTTGGGACATCTTGATTGGAGTTTTGGAAGTTTGGAGATGTCCTGGGAGACATTTGGGGACATCTTGGTTGGATTTTGGGGGTTTTGGGACATCCTGATTGGAGTTTGGAAGTTTGGAGATGTCCTGGTTGGATTTTGGGGGTTTGGAGATGTCCTGGGGGACATTTGGGGACACCTTGGTTGGATTTTGGGGGTTTCAGGACATCTTGGTTGGAGGTTTGGGGTTTGGAGATGTCCCTGGGGGACATTTGGGGACACCTTGGTTGGATTTTGGGGACATCCTGGTTGGAGTTTTGGGGTTTGGAGATGTCCTGGTTGGATTTTGGGACATCCTGGTTGGAGTTTTGGGGGTTTGGAGATGTCCTGGGGGACATTTGGGGACACCTTGGTTGGATTTTGGGGGTTTCAGGACGTCCTGGTTGGAGGTTTGGGGTTTGGAGATGTCCTGGGGGACATTTGGGGACATCCTGGTTGGAGTTTTGGAGGTTTGGAGATGTCCTGGTTGGATTTTGGAGATTTGGGGACACCTGGGAGGACACCTGGGGCTTTAGGGGTGGCCTGGGGGACATTTGGGGACACCTTGGTTGGATTTTGGAGGTTTCAGGACGTCCTGGTTGGAGTTTTTGGGGTTTGGAGATGTCCTGGTTGAAGATTTGGGGTTTTGAGGATATCTTGGTTGGACATTTTGGGCTTTGGAAATGTCCTGGTTGGATTTTGGGGACATCCTGGTTGGATTTTGTGACTTTGGGGAGATCCTGGTTGAACATTTGGGGGTTTGGGACCATCCTGGGGATGGCATTGGCAGCATTGGAGACATCTTGGGTGGACATTGGTGGCTTTTGGGACATCCCTGTGGGATTTTGGGGGCTTTGGTGCCATCCTGGTTGGTTTTTTGGGGTTGTCACCACCCTGTTGTCCCCTTGGTGACCTCGTTGTCCCTTGGTGTCCCCAGGGGAAGGAGTTTGAGACGCGGCTCAAGGAGAAGAAGCCGGGAGATCTCTCGGACGAGCTGCGGATCGCGCTGGGCATGCCCGTGGGGCCGGTGAGGGCACCCCAAAAACAGCCCAGAAACACCCCAAAAACACCCCAAAACCACCCCAAAACCACCCCAAAACCATCCCAAATCTCAAATCCCTGGGCATGCCCGTGGGGCCAGTGAGGACACCCCAAAATCACCCTAAAACCATCCCAAATCCACCCCAAAACCATCCTAAAACCATCCCAAATCTCAACTCCCTGGGCATGCCCATGGGGCCGGTGAGGACACCCCAAAAACACCCCAAAATCACCCTAAAACCATCCCAAATCCCACATCCCTGTGCATGCCTGTGGGGCCGGTGAGGGCACCCCAAAACCACCCCAGAACCATCCCAAATCTACCCCAAATCCATCCCAAACCCCAAATCCATCCCAAAACCATCCCAAATCCCTGGGTGTGCCTGTGGGACCGGTGAGGGAACCCCAAATCCACCCCAAATCCACCCCAAACCCCAAATCCATCCCAAATCCACCCCAAATCCACCCAAACCCCAAATCCCACCCCAAGCCCCTGGAATGTTCCATGTCCTGCCCTGGGGGGGGGGGGGGGGATACCCCTTCCTTTAGGGCCCCCCCTAATCCCTGATTTTGGGGTCCTGGTGCAGATTTGGGGTTTTTTGGGGGTCCCGGGGGTGTTTTAGGGGCACTGACCCTCTCAGGAATGTTCCATGCCCTGCCTGGGAGGGGGGAGGACACCCCTTCCTTTACCCCCCCCAAATCCCTGCTGTGATTTTGGGTCCTGGATTGGATTTGGGGTTTTTGGGGGTCCTGGGTTGGATTTGGGGTTTTTTTGGGAGGTCCTGGACTGGATTTGGGGTTTTTTTGGGGGTCCTGGTGCAGATTTGGGGTTTTTTTGGGGGGTCCCGGGGGTGTTTTAGGGGCACTGACCCCCCCCCGGAATGTTCCATGCCCTGCCCTAGCGGGGGAGGACACCCCTTCCTTTACCCCCCCCTCCAATCCCTGGATTTGGGGTTTTTTTCTGGGGGTCCTGGTGCAGATTTGGGGTTTTTTTGGAGGTCCTGGGTTGGATTTGGGGTTTTTTTGGGGTCCCGGGGGTGTTTTGGGGGCACTGACCCCCCCCAGGAATGTTCCATGCCCTGCCCTAGGGGGGAGGACACCCCTTCCTTTACCCCCCCCTCCAATCCCTGGATTTGGGGGTTTTTTCTGGGGTCCTGGTGCAGATTTGGGGTTTTTTTTGGAGGTCCTGGGTTGGATTTGGGGTTTTTTTGGGGTCCCGGGGGTGTTTTAGGGGCACTGACCCCCCCCAGGAATGTTCCATGCCCTGCCTGCGGGGGGGGAGGACACCCCTTCCTTTACCCCCCCTCCAATCCCTGGATTTGGGGGTTTTTTCTGGGGGTCCTGGTGCAGATTTGGGGTTTTTTTGGAGGTCCTGGGTTGGATTTGGGGTTTTTTTGGGGTCCCGGGGGTGTTTTGGGGGCGCTGACCCCCCCCAGGAATGTTCCATGCCCTGCCCTAGGGGGGGAGGACACCCCTTCCTTTACCCCCCCCTCCAATCCCTGGATTTGGGGGTTTTTTCTGGGGGTCCTGGTGCAGATTTGGGGTTTTTTTGGAGGTCCTGGGTTGGATTTGGGGTTTTTTTGGGGTCCCGGGGGTGTTTTAGGGGCACTGACCCCCCCCAGGAATGTTCCATGCCCTGCCTGCGGGGGGGGAGGACACCCCTTCCTTTACCCCCCTCCAATCCCTGGATTTGGGGGTTTTTTTTGGGGGTCCTGGTGCAGATTTGGGGTTGTTTTGGGGGGTCCTGGGTTGGATTTGGGGTTTTTTTTGGGGGGTCCCGGGGGTGTTTTGGGGGCGCTGACCCCCCCGTGCCCCCCCAGAACGCCCACAAGGTGCCCCCGCCCTGGCTGATCGCCATGCAGCGCTATGGACCCCCCCCCTCCTACCCCAACCTCAAAATCCCGGGGCTCAACTCCCCCATCCCCGAGGTGAGTGGGGTTTGGGGCTGCTTGTGGGGTTTTTGGGGGGTTTGGGGTTTTTGGGGAGGAAATTTGGGGTTTTTGGGGGGATTTTGGGGGGGAAATTTGGGGTTTTTGGGGGGGGATTTTGGAGGTTTTGGGGTTTTTTTTGGGGGGTGCAAGGTGGGGGTGTTTGGGTGTTTTTAGGAGGGGATTTTGGGTGGTTTTGGGGGGTTTTGGGATGTTTGGGGTTTTTTTTAGGGTTTTTTGGGTTTTTTTTTTGGGGGAAGTGGGAGGTTTTTGGGGGGGATTTTGGGGAGGAAATTTGGGGTTTTTTAGGGGGATTTTGGAGGTTTTTGGGGTTTTTTGGTGCTGCAGGGTGGGGGTGTTTGGGTGTCTTTAGGAGGGGATTTATGGTTGTTTTGGGGGATTTTGGGGTTTTTTGGAGGGGTTTTGGGGTTTTTTTTGTGGGGGATTTTGGTGCTGCGGGGTGGGGGTGTTTGGGTGTTTTTAGGAGGGGATTTTGGGTGGTTTTGGGGGGTTTTGGGATGTTTGGGGGTTTTTTTAGGGTTTTTTGGGGGGTTTGGGGTTTTTTTTGGGGGGAATTGGGAGTTTTTTGGGGGGGGATTTTGGGGGTTTTTGGTGCTGTGGGGTGGGGGTGTTTGGGTGTTTTTAGGAGGGGATTTTGGGTGGTTTTGGGGGGTTTTGGGATGTTTGGGGGTTTTTTTAGGGTTTTTGGGAGTTTTGGGGTGGTTTTTGGGGGGATTTTGGAGGTTTTTCGGGGGGGGATTTTGGGGTTCTTTTGGGGGTCCTGAGTGGGGGAATTTTGGGGGTTTTTGGTGTTTTTTAGGGGGATTTTGGAGGTTTTTCGGGGGGGATTTTGGGGTTCTTTTGGGGGTCCTGAGTGGGGGAATTTTGGGGGTTTTTGGTGTTTTTTAGGGGGATTTTGGAGGTTTTTCGGGGGGGATTTTGGGGTTTTTTTGCTGCTGCAGGGTGCAGGACGCTTTGGGGGCGGGTTTCAGGGTAATTTCGGGGTGCCCAGGATGATTTTGGGGTGTCCCCCCCCAGGGCTGCTCCTTCGGGTACCACGCCGGGGGCTGGGGGAAGCCGCCCGTGGACGAGACGGGGAAGCCGCTCTATGGGGACGTGTTCGGGACCAACGCCGCCGAGTTCCAGGTGATGGGGGCTGGATTTGGGACCCCCAAACCCCGTGAGACCCCCCCAAATCCCGTGGGACCCCCCCCAAACCCCATGGGAGCCCCCCAAACCCCACTGGACCCCCCCAAACCCCACTGGACTCCCCCAAACCCCATGGGAGCCCCCCAAATCCCACTGGGGCTCCCCCAAACCCCACTGGACCCTCTAAATCCACTGGGATCTCCCTGGGACCCCCCCAAATCCCCCCAGGAGCCCCCAAATCCCACTGGGATCCCCCCAAATCCCACGGGACCCCCCCAAACCCCATGGGATCTCCCCAGGAGCCCCCAAACCCCATGGGACCCCACAAACCCCATGGGACCCCCCACATCCCATGGGATCTCCCTGGGATCCCCAGGTTTGGGGTGTCCATAACCCCACACCCAAATGCATCCAAAAAAACCCCAAAAATCCCTCAAAATCCCCCTGCCCGACCCCCTCAAACCCCCTGGGACCCCCCAAATCCCCTGGGACCCCCAAATTCCTGAGTGCCTCCCCCCAGCCACCCCCCAGATTTGGGGTCTCCATAACCCCACAGCCAAATCCCCTTTACGAGCATCCAAAAACCCCAAAAAACTCCAAAATTGCCCCAAAATAATGCAAAAATCCCCAAATCCCTCCTCCAAAATCCCCTTGCCCGACCCCCCAAACCCCCTGGGACCCCCCAAATCCCCTGGGACCCCCAAATTCCTGAGTGACCTCCCCGGGCCCCCCCCAGATTTGGGGTCTCCATAACCCCACACCCAAATGCATCCAAAAAAACCCCAAAAATCCCTCAAAATCCCCCTGCCCAACCCCCTCAAACCCCCTGGGACCCCCCAAATCCCCTGGGACCCCCAAATTCCTGAGTGCCTCCCCCCAGCCACCCCCCAGATTTGCGGTCTCCATAACCCCACACCCAAATCCCCTTTATGAGCATCCAAAAACCCCAAAAAACTCCAAAATCGCCCCAAAATAATGCAAAAATCTCCAAATCCCTCCTCCAAAATCCCCTTGCCTGACCCCCCCAAACCCCCTGGGACCCCCCAAATCCCCTGGGACCCCCAAATTCCTGAGTGACCTCCCCGGGCCCCCCCAGATTTGGGATCTCCATAACCCCACACCCAAATGCATCCAAAAAAACCCCAAAAATCCCCCAAAATCCCCCAAGATCCCCCTGCCCAACCCCCTCAAACCCCATGGGACCCCCCAAATCCCCTGGGACCCCCAAATCCCTGAGTGACCTCCCCGGGCCCCCCCCAGATTTGGGGTCTCCATAACCCCACACCCAAATCCCCTTTCCAAGCGTCAAAAAAACCCCAAAAAACCCCCCAAAAAAACCCAAAAAAACCCCAAAAAAACCCCAAATCTCCACCAAAATCCCCCTGCCCGACCCCCCCAAACCCCCTGGGACCCCCCCAAATCCCCGAGTGACCCCCCCGGGGCCCCCCCAGACCAAGGAGGAGGAGGAGGAGATCGACCGCACGCCCTGGGGGGAGCTGGAGCCCTCGGACGAGGAATCCTCGGAGGAGGAGGAGGAGGAGGAGAGCGACGAAGAAAAACCGGATGAGACCGGGTTCATCACCCCTGCCGACAGGTAGGCACCCCGAAAATACCGGGGGCACCCCAGAAATACCGGGGGCACCCCAAAAAATCTCCCAGGTGTCCCCTAAACCCCCTCGAATTCCCCCAGAAAGGAGCGATAAATCTGGGGTGAGGAGTGGGGGGACACAGCTGGGGAGCACCCCAAAAACTCAGGGGGACCCCAAAAAACTCACAGGGAACCCCCAGAACTCAGGGGCACCCCAAAAAACTCAGGGGTGCCCCAAAAAATCTCTCAAGTGTCCCCAAAATCCCTCATATAGGGGCGATAATTTGGGGTGAGGAGTGGGGTTCACCCTCTCCATGGACACCCCCAAAAATTCGGGGGTGCCCCCCAAAAAATCAGGGGCACCCCAAAGATCTCAGGGGTACCCCAAAAAATCTCCCGGGTGTCCCCTAAACCCCCCCAAAATCCCTCAGAAAGGGGCGATAAATTTGGGGTGAGGAGTGGGGTTCACCCCTCCATGGACAGCTGGGGGCACCCTAAAAAACTCACAGGGAACCCCAGAAAAGTCAGGGGCACCCCAAAAACTGATTGGGACCCCCTGAACCCCCAAATCCCCCCATAAAGGGGAAATCCTGTGGGGTTTTCTGTGGGGTGGGGAATGGGGTTCGTCCTTCTCTGAGGCAAACTGGGGGGACCCCCAAGCACCCAGGGGCACCCCAAGAACTCAGGGCGACCCCCAAGAGCTCAGGGGGACCCCCAAGGACTCCCTGAACCCCCAAAATCCCCCCCATAAAAGGAGAACCCTGTGGGGTTTTCTGTGGGGTGGGGAATGGGGTTCACCCCTCTGAAATGAACTGAGGGGGGGCCCACAAAAATTCAGGGGGATCCCAAAAGCTCAGGGGGACCCCAAGAACTCGGGGGGACCCCAAGAACTCGGGGGGGACCCCAAAAACTCAGGGGAACCCCCAAGGACCCCCTGAACCCCCAAATCCCCCATTAGAGGAGAATCCTTTGGGGTTTTTCTTTGGGGCAGGGAACGGGGCTGGTTCAATCCCCTCTGAGATGAACTGGGGGGACACCCCACAACTTTCGGGGTGCCCCTGAGTTCCTGGGGTGCCCCTGACCCCCCAATTCCCCCCTCAGTGGTTTGATCACCCCTGGGGGCTTCTCCTCGGTGCCGGCCGGGATGGAGACCCCGGAGCTGATTGAGCTGCGCAAGAAGAAAATCGAGGAGGCCATGGACGGGTGAGGGGGGATTTGGGGGATTTTGGGGGGAATTTGGGGAATTTTGGGGGGAATTTGGGGGATTTGGGGGGAATTTGGGGATTTGGGGGGATTTAGGGAGGATTTTTGGGGGGTTTTGGGGGGATTTTGCGGGGAATTTCGGGGGGATTTTGGGGGGATTTTGATGGGTTTTGGGGGGATTTTGGGGGGGATTTTTGGGGGATTTTGGGGGGGATTTTGGGGTTTTGGAATGGTTTTTGGGGAGGGGTTTGAGGGATTTTGGTGGGGTTTGGGGAGGTTTTGGAGAGGTTTTTGGGGGGTGGGCTTGGGGAATTTTGGGGTTTGGGGGGGGATTGGGGGATTTTTAGGGGAGTTTTGGGGGGCTTTGGGGTTTTTGGAGGGATTTTTTGGAGGTGTTTGGAGGGATTTTAGGGTGAGGTTTGGGGAGGTTTTGGGGGGCGGTTGGGGAGGTTTTTGGGGGATTTGGGGGGGCTTTGGGGTTTTGGGGGAGTTTGGGGGGGATTTTGGGGAGGTTTGGAGTTTTGGAGAGGGATTTTAGGGGAGTTTTTTGGGGGATTTTGGGGTTTTGGGGGGTTTGGGGGATTTTAAGGGTCTCAGGGAGGTTTGGGGAACTGCAGCAGTTTGGGGTTCAGGGTTTTTTTTGGGGGTGTTTTGGGGAGTTTTTTGGGGGGCTCAGGGGAGTTTGGGGCACTGGAGAAGTTTGGGGTTCAGGGGGGAATTTTATGGGGCCGGGGGATTTTTGAGGGGTTTGGGGTTTTTGGGGAGTTTGGGGGCCTCAGAGGAGTTTTGGGGGAATCAAGGGGGTCTGGGGGGACTTGGGGATTTGGGGTTTGGGATTGTTGGGGTGTAGGGGGGGGTTTTGGGGTGCTGGGGGTGGTTTTGGGGTGATCAGGAGCCCCCGCACCCATCCTGACCCCCCCAAACAGGAGCGAGACCCCCCAGCTCTTCACGGTGGTCCCCGAAAAGCGAACGGCGACCGTGGGCACGGCCATGATGGGCTCCACCCACATCTACGACATGTCTGCGGTGAGAGCCCCCAAAACACCCCAAAAACAGCCCAAAAATACCCCAAAAATACCCCAAAACACCCCAAAACACCCCCACCCACATCTACGACATGTCTGCGGTGAGAGCCCCCAAAACACCCCAAAAACAGCCCAAAAACACCCAAAAACACCCCAAAAATACCCCAAAACACCCCAAAACACCCCCACCCACATCTACGACATGTCTGCGGTGAGAGCCCCCAAAACACCCCAAAAACACCCCAAAAACACCCTGAAACACCCCAAAACACCCCCAAAACACCCCAAAGACACCCCAAAACACCCCAAGAACACCTCAAAACACCCCCACCCACATCTACGACATGTCTGCGGTGAGAGCCCCAAAACAGCCCCAAAACAGCCCAAAAATACCCAAAAACACCCCAAACACACCCCAAACACACCCCAAACACACCCCAAAAACACCCAAAAAACACCCCAAAACCACCCCCACCCACATCTACGACATGTCTGCGGTGAGAGCCCCAAAACACCCCAAAACCACCCCCAAAACAGCCCTGAGACCCCACAAACCTCGGGATTGGTGTCACCCATGTCCCCATGGTGTCCCCATGTCCCCAACAGGTGACAGAGGCGCAGGGGGTGACAATGACACTGTCCCCAATGTCCCCAATGATGTCCCCCTCACAGGTGATGGGCTGCAAGGGCCCCGTGACAGAGGCCCAGGGGGTGACAATGACACTGTCCCCAATGTCCCCAATGATGTCCCCACACAGGTGATGGGCCGCAAGGGCCCCGTGGCAGAGGTTTAGGAGGTGACAGTGACACTGTCCCCAATGTCCCCAATGTCCCCAACGTCCCCATGGTGTCCCCACACAGGTGATGGGCCGCAAGGGCCCCGTGGCAGAGGTTTAGGAGGTGACAATGACAGTGTCCCCAATGTCCCCAATGTCCCCTCACAGGTGATGGGCCGCAAGGGCCCCGTGGCAGAGGTTTAGGAGGTGACAATGACAGTGTCCCCAATGTCCCCAATGTCCCCCCACAGGTGATGGGCCGCAAGGGCCCTGTGGCAGAGGCCCAGGGCGTGGAGGTGGCGCTGGCCCCCGAGGAGCTGGAGCTGGACCCCACGGCCATGACACAGAAATACGAGGAGCACGTGCGGGAGCAGCAGGCGCAGGTGGAGAAGGAGGATTTCAGTGACATGGTGGCCGAGCACGCCGCCAAGCAGAAGGTGAGGTGCCACCTCCTGTCCCCTCTCTGTCCCCTCCCTGTCCCCTCACTGTCCCCTCGGGGCAGCCCTGTGCAGTTGGGATGAAGCACAAGAGGTTCCTGTCCCCAAGTCCCCATCCTGACGTCGCTCTCCCCTCCTTGTCCCCTCCCTGTCCCCCTTACACGTTCCTGTCCCCCCATGTGTCCCCCATGTCCCCTGGCCTTTGGTGACCCTCCCTGTCCCCTCCCTGTCCCCTGTGTCCCCTCACTGTCCCCTGTGTCCCCACAGCAGAAGAAGCGGAAGGCGCAGCCCCAGGACGCCCGCGGGGGGGGCAAGAAGTACAAAGAGTTCAAGTTTTAGATGTCCCCTCCCTGTCCCCTCCCTGTCCCCTCTCTGTCCCCTCCCTGTCCCATCCCTGTCACCTCTGTCCCCTCAGTGTCACCCTGGGATTGGGGGATGTCACCCCGGGTGTTGGGGACACTGTGGTGGTGGCGCTGTCCCTGTCCTTGTCCCTGTCATTGTCCCCACCCTGTCCCCGTTGTTTTGTAAATAAAAGGTGGCATTGTCCCCACCCAACGCTGCGGCTCTGCCTGGTGGCACCGGGGTCACCGTGTCCCCAAGGTCACTGTGTCACTGGGACATGTCCCCAAGGTCCCTGTGACAATGAGGTCACCGTGTCACTGGGAGGTGTCCCCAATGTCCCCAAGGTCCCTGTGTCACTGAGGTCCCTGTGACAATGAGGTCACTGTGTCACTGGGACATGGCACCATGTCCCCAAGGTCCTTGTGTCACTGGGTTGTGTCCCCATGTCCCCAGCCCTGTCCCTGGTGCCAGCAGCTGCTGTCCCGGTGTCCCCATGGCCCTGCTGTGCCCAGGCCTTGTCCCCTCTGTCCCTGTCCCCACCCCGTGCCTGGGACATGGGGGGGCTCATGGGGGGGTTGGGACAGGGACAGAGAGACAGGGACAGAGGTGACAAAGGGACAGACAGACAGACGGACGGGTCCCCTCAGGGCTGGGGACAGCGATGGCTGCAGGGGGCGGGGCCATCGAGACCACCCACGGTGTCCCCGCGGTGTCACCCCCGTGTCCCCCCAGGCCCCGCCCTGTCCCCCGTGACCCCCCGGTGACCCCGCAATGTCCCCAAGGGGGCGTGGCCTCCTCCCTTCTCACCCAATCAGCGCCCGGGACCCCTGGGGTAGGCGTGGCCTCCGCAGCGCTGGGCGTGGCCTCTCCTGACAGGGGGGCGCGGCCGCCGTTCCGCAGCGGGGTGGGCGGTGACCAATCAGCGCCGCGCGTGGGCGGGGCCGTGACCGGCGCCGCCCAATCGGAACCCGCGCTG
>NW_027269444.1:0-61283 GCF_023055355.1 Agelaius tricolor | reverse complement strand
CCCAAAATCCCCCCAAATCTACCCCAAAATCCCCCCAAATCTACCCAAAAGGCCCCCCAAATGCCCCAAAAATTCCCCCCAAATTGCCCCAAAAATCCCCCCTGGGATCTTCCCCCACCCCAAAATCTCGTCCAGTTTTTTGGGGGGAGAAGGGGAATTTGGGGAGGGGGTCTCGGCCCCAAAATCCCCCCCAAAAATCCTCTGGGACCCCTCAAACCCCCCCAAGACACCCCCAAAATCCCCCCAAACCCCTCCAGGAGCCCCCAAAATTCCCCCAAATCCCTTTTAAACACTCCCAGGACCCCCAAAAATCCCCCCCAAATCTTCACCAGGACCCCCTCAAATCCCCCCAAAATCCCCCTGGGACCCCCCCAAACCCCCCCAAAATCCCCCTGGGACCCCCCCAAACCCTTCCCAAATCACCCCCAGGACCCCCAAAATCCCCCAAAATCCCCCCCAAAAATCCTCAAGACCCCTCAAATCCCCCCCAAATCCCATTCAAACCCCCCCGAAACTCCTCAAAAATCCCCCCAGGACCCAAAAATTCCCCCAAGATCCCCCCCCAAAATCTCCCCAGAAATCCTCAAGACCCCTCAAATCCCCCAAAATCCCCTTGGGACCCCCCAAACCCTTCCCAAATCCCCCCAAAATCCCCTCGGGACCCCCCAAAAACCCCCCAAGACCCCCCCCCAAATCCCCTTTTAAACACCCCCAGGACCCCCCAAAACACCCCAAGACCCCCCCCAAATCCCCCCAAAATCCCCCCAAAAATCCTCAGGACCCCCCAAATCCCCCCAAAATCCCCTTGGGACCCCCCAAACCCTTCCCAAATCCCCCCAAAATCCCCTCGGGACCCCCCAAAATCCCCCCGGGACCCCCCCAAATCCCCCTCCCCACTCACTGAGGGCCATCTGATAGACCGTCCTCTTCTTCTCCGTGCTCGAGGAGGGGTCGAAATCTGGGGGAGGAGGGGATTTGGGGGGGTCTTGGGGGGGTCCTGGGGGGGTCCCAGAGGGAATTGGGGGGTCCCAGGGGGGATTTGGGGGAGGTCCCAGGGGGATTTGGGGGAGTTTTGGGGGGTCCTGGGGGGTCCCAGGGGGGATTTGGGGGAGGTCCCAGGGGGATTTGGGGAGGTTTTGGGGGGGTTTAGGATCAGATTTGGGGGACTCTGGGGGTCCTGGGGGATCTGGGGGAGTTTTGGGGGGGTCCTGAGGGGTCTCAAAGGGATTTGGGGGATCCTGGGGGGGGTTTTGGGGGTACTTGAGGGGGATCTCAGACGGATTTGGGGGGTCCTGGGGGGGGTTTTGGGGGATTTGGGGAGGTTTTGGGGGCTCCTGAGGGGTCTCAAAGGGATTTGGGGGATTCTGGGGGGGGTTTTGGGGGGGTTTAGGATCAGATTTGGGGACATTTGGGGTCCTGGGGGCATTTGGGGGGGTCTTGGGGGGTTCTCGAGGGGGGTCCCAGGGGGATTTGTGGGGGTCTTGGGGGGTCCTGGAGGGGTTTGGGGGGGGGGTCCCAGAGGAATTTGGGGGGTCCTGGGGGGTTTTGGGGATACTTGAGGGGGGTCTCAGACGGATTTGGGGGTGTCCTGGGGAGTCTCAGAGGGATTGGGGGGGGGTCCCAGAGGAATTTGGGGAGGTTTTGGGGGGTTTAGGATCAGATTTGGGTTCCTGAGGGGGTCCCAGGGGGATTTGGGGAATTTCGGGGGGTCCTGGGGGGGGGGGGATTTAGGGTCAGATTTTGGGGGAATTTCAGGGATTTTGGGGGTCTTGAGAGGGTCCCAGGGGGATTTTTTTTTTGGGGGGGGGAGGTCCCAGAAGGATTTGAGAGGATTTAGGGTTCGATTTGGGGGCGTTTTGGGGACTGGGGGTCCCCAGAGGGATTTGGGGAGATCTTGGGGAGTCCTGGGTGAGTTTTGAAGGGTCCCAAAGGGATTTTGGGGGGATTTTGGGGGGATTTAGGATCAGATTTGGGGGGAATTTGGGGGGGGATTTTTGGGGGTTTTGGGGGGGTCTCAGGTGGGATTGGGGGGGGAGGATTTGGGGATTTTGGGGGGGGTCTCAGGAAGATTTTTTGGGGGATTTTGAGGGGATTTGGGGAATTTTTGCGGGGGGGGTCTCAGGGAGATTTTTGGGGATTTTTTTGGGGCGGATTTTGGGGCTTTTGGATTCTGTGAAATGGGAGGGGAGGGGATGAGTGTGCAAAGGGCTGAGTGTGCAAACCGTGAGCGTGCAATGAGTGTAAAAAGGGAGGGGTGCGACGAGCGTGCAAATCCTCGCAGCGCCGGGGGCCGGATGAGTGTGCAAGGCCCTGGGTGGATCCACGAGTGTGCAACGAGTGTGCAAATCCCTCCTAGATCCTCCAATGAGCGTGCAAGGCCCGTGCAAACCCTTGCACGGGGGTGTGGATGAGCGTGCAAGGAGTGTGCAAGGCCCTTTCAAGGGTTTTTTTAATGAGGGTGCAAGGTTTGGGGTGAGTGTGCAAATCCTTGCACGGGGAGGGGTTTGATGAGCGTGCGAGGCTCTGGAAGGTTCCATGGGTGTGCAAGGGGAGATCAAACCCTTTAAATGGTCTGGAACGAGTGTGCAATGAGTGTGCAAGGCTCTGGAAGGTTCCATGTGCAATGGGTGTGCAAGGACCTTTAAAGGGTTTTCAATGAGTGTGCAAGGCTCCGGAAGGTTCCATGAGTGTGCAAGGGGTGCACAAACCCTTTAAATTGTTTGTAATGAGTGTGCAATGAGTGTGCAAGGCTCTGGAAGGTTCCATGAGTGTGCAAGGGGTGCACAAACCCTTTAAATGGTTTGTAATGAGTGTGCAATGAGTGTGCAAGGCTCTGGAAGGTTCCATGAGTGTGCAAGGGCCTTTAAAGGGTTTTCAATGAGTGTGCAAGGCTCTGGAAGGTTCCATGAGTGTGCAATGAGTGTGCAATGAGTGTGCAAGGGGTGTGCAATGGGTGTGCAAGGGGCACTCACCGCTGCGCTTCTTCCAGGGGGAGACTGGGGAGACACGAGAGGCGTCAGGGGCGGAAATTGGGGCAAATTTGGGGCATTTTGGGGACAAAAACGGGGAATTTTTCGGGGGGAAATTTTGGGGAAAATGGGGAGGATTTAGGGGGAATTTTTTGAGGAAATTTTGGGAAAAGTTTGGGAAAAGTTTGGGGGGATTTGGGAGGAAAAATGGGAAATTTGGGGGGGTTTTAGGAAAATTTGGGGAATTTTGGGGGGGATTTGGGAGAAAAAAATGGGGAATTTTGGGGAATGTTTGAGGGATTTTGTGGGTTTGGGGGAAAACTGAAAAATGTTGGGAAAATTTTGGGGAAAATTCAGGGAAATTTGGGGAAAACGTGGAGGGTTTGGGGGAAATTTGGGGAATTTTGGAGGTTTTGGGGGAATTTGGGGAAAAATTTGGAAATTTTGAGGAAAATTTAGGAAGTTTTGGGAGATTTGGGTGGAATTTGAGGGATTTTAGGGACTTTGGGGAGTCTCGAGGATATTTCGGGGGATTTGGGGGAAATTTGGAGAAAATTTGGGGGAAATTTTGGGGAAATTTAGGGGGATTTTGGGAATGTTGGGGAAAACTTGGGGGATTTTGAGGGATTTTTGGGGGGGTCCCAAAGGATTTTTTGGGGTTCCCAAAATCCCAGGGGGGGTCCAGAGACCCCCCCCCCCACTCACCCTTCTCCACTGCAGGGCCGGAGGTCAAAGGTCAAAGGTCAAAGGTCAAAAGTCAGGAAAATTCTTCCCCCCCCCCCCCCCCCCCCCAAGACCCCTCCCAAAATATCCCCAGGACCCCCCCCCCCAAAATCTCCTCAAAATCCAAAAATCCCCCCAAAAATCCCCCCAAAATATCATCAGGACTCCTCCAAAATCACCCCCAAAATCCCCACAAATCCCCCCAAAATCCCCATGCCCCACCCAAATCCCCCAAATTATTCTCAGGACCCCCCAAAATCCACCCCAATCCCCCATAAATACCAAAAAATCCCCCCAAATCCCCCATAAATCCCCCTCAAATCCCCAAAAATTCCCCCAAATTCCCGCCAGGACCCTCCAAAAAATCCCTAAATCTCCTCCAAACCCCCCAAAATTCCCCCCAAAATCCTCCCAAACCCCCCGCCCCAAACTCCCCAAAATCCCCCCAAAATCCCCCCCAAAATTCTCCCCCAAAATCCAAAAAAAATCGCCCCCAACCCCCCCAAAATTCCTTAAATGACCCCCCCAAATCCTCCTCAAAATGCCCCCAAATCCCCCCAAACCCCGCCCCAAAATTCCCTAAATCCGCCCCAAAATCCCCCCCAAAATGCCCCCAAATCCTCCCCAAAATCTCCCCCAAATCCCCCCCAAAATGCCCCAAAATCCTCCCCAAAATGCCCCTAAATCCCCCCCAAAATCCCCCCCAAAATCCCCCCGAAAATCCCCCGAAAATCCCCCCAAATCCTCCCCAAAATGCCCCCAAATCCCCCCAAACCCCGCCCCAAAATTCCTTAAATCCGCCCCAAAATCCCCCCCAAAATGCCCCCAAATCCTCCCCAAAATGCCCCCCAAAATGCCCCAAAATCTCCCCCAAATCCTCCCCAAAATGCCCCAAAATTCCCCCAAAATCCTCCCCCAAATCCCCCCCAGCCCCTCCCCCATTTCCGGCCCCGCCCCTCACCCATCTCCTCCAGCTCTGACGTCATCGATTTGGAGCGCAGCGAGATGGGCGGGGCCGGGAGGCGGCGCGGCTGGGGGGGCGCGGCTGGGGGCGGGGCGTCACGCACAGGCCACGCCCACACACCCACGGACCCCGCCCACTGTTTCATTGAAACCCACCCCGCCCCGCCCACAAATTAACAGAGACCCCGCCCCGCCGCCGCCAGCCTCAATTCAACTTGATGGAGACCCCGCCCACAATTCATGAGGCCCCGCCCACAATTCATGAGGCCCCCGCCTACATTTAACTGGGACTCTACCCCCAATAATTCAAATTATTGGAGACTCCGCCCTCAATTCAAATTCAGAGACCCCGCCCCCAATTCACAGAGACCCCACCCCCAAGTACTGAAACCCCGCCCCCAAATCAAAGGAGACCCCGCCCCCAATCCACTGAGACTCCTCCCCCAATTCACTGAGACTCCGCCCCCAATTCAATGAGACTCCGCCCAAAATTCAAATTCACCCAGACTCCGCCCCTAATTACTGAAACCCGCCCCCAATTAAAATTAATGGCGGCCCCACCCCAATTCACCCAGACCCCACCTCCAAATGGAGAGACCCCGCCTCAAATTAAAATTAACTTAGACCCCGCCCCCAATTAACTTAGGCCCCGCCCCCAATTCAAATTAACTGAGACTCCTCCCCCAATTCACTGAGACTCCACCCCCAATTCAAATTAATGGAGACCACGCCCCCAATTCACTGAGACTCCACCCCCAAAATTCAAATTCACAGTGACCCCCCCCCCCCCCCCGGAATTCATGGAGACCCCTCAGCCAATGACCTTAGACCCCTCCCACTCACCTGAGACCCCTCCCTAATTACCTGAGACCCCACCCCACTGACCTGAGACCCTTCCCCATTTATCCGAGACCCCTCCCCAATTACCTGAGACCCCTCCCCATTCACCTGAGACCCCTCCCCATTTATCTGAGACCCCTCCCATTTACCTGAGACCCCTCCCACTCACCTGAGACCCCTCCCATTTACCTGAGACCCCTCCCCAATTACCTGTGACCTTTCCCCACTCACCTGAGCCCCCTCCCCAATTACCTGAGCCCCCTCCCCATTCACCTGAGCCCCCCCCTCACCTCTGCGCCGGGGTCCCTCGGGGGGCTCCGGGTGCCGCGTCACCATCACCACCTTGAGCACGAGGCTGTTCCCGCCCTGGCGGATCATGTTCACCACCTGCCGGTGCCCCACCTTCACCACGTTCTGGCCGTTCACCTGGGACAGGTAACAGGGGTGGGACACGTGTGTGACACCCATACAGGTGTGTGTGATATCACCCAGGTGTGACACCCATACAGGTGTGTGACATCACCCAGGTGTGACACAGCTCCATGGTCACCACCTGCCGGTGCCCCACCTTCACCACGTTCTGGCCGTTCACCTGTGCACAGGTGAGACACAGGTGTGTAACAGGTGTGTGACAGGTGTGTGACACCCATACAGGTGTGTGACATCACCCAGGTGTGACACAGCTCCATGTTCACCACCTGCCGGTGCCCCACCTTCACCACGTTCTGGCCGTTCACCTGGGACAGGTAACAGGTGTGTGACAGGTGTGTGACAGGTGTGTGACACCCATACAGGTGTGTGTGATATCACCCAGGTGTGACACCCATACAGGTGTGACACAGCTCCATGGTCACCACCTGCCGGTGCCCCACCTTCACCACGTTCTGACCGTTCACCTGCACAGGTAACAGGTGTGAGACAGGTGTGAGACAGGTGTGTGACAGGTGTGTGACACCCATACAGGTGTGTGACAGGTGTGTGACATCACCCATACAGGTGTGTGACAGGTGTGTGACATCCATACAGGTGTGTGACATCCGTACAGGTGTGTGACAGGTGTGTGACATCACCCATACAGGTGTGTGACACCTGTGTGACACCTGTACAGGTGTGTGACACCCATACAGGTGTGTGACAGGTGTGTGACACCCATACAGGTGTGTGACACCCATACAGGTGTGTGACAGGTGTGTGACATCACCCAGGTGTGTGACAGGTGTGGGACAGGTGTGTGACAGGTGTGTGACATCACCCAGGTGTGACACAGCTCCATGTTCACCACCTGCCGGTGCCCCACCTTCACCACGTTCTGGCCGTTCACCTGGGACAGGTGAGACACAGGTGTGTGACACCCATACACGTGTGTGATACCCATACAGGTGTGAAACAGGTGTGGGACAGTTGTGTGACACCCATACAGGTGTGTGACACCCATACAGGTGTGTGACATCACCCAGGTGTGACACAGGTGTGACACAGGTGACACCATGCAGGGCACAGGGGCACGCCCAGGCACACCTGCACAGGTGTGTCACTGCATGCACACACCTGTACAGGTGATTACACACACCTGAGCACACCCGAACACACCTGTGCACACCTGAACATGGAATGACACACCTGTGCACGCCTGAGCAGTGTCACACACCCGTACAGGTGATTGCACACACCTGAACACACCTGTGAACACCTGAACATGGAGTTGCACACCTGTGCACCATGGTGGATCCCAGAGTGTGCCCAGGTGCGTTCAGGGATGTCCCAGGTGTGTCCCAGGTGTGTCCCAGGTGTGTCCCAGGTGTGTCCCACGTGTGTTCTGGGTGTATCCCAGGTGTGTTCAGGTGTGTCCCGGGTGTCCCCAGGTGTCCCCAGGTGTGTCCCACGTGTGTCCCAGGTGTGTTCAGGTGTGCCCAGGTGTATCCCAGGTATGTCCCCAGGTGTGTCCCAGGTGTGTCCCAGGTGCCCCCAGGTGTGCCAAGGTGTCCCCAGGTGTGCCCAGGTGTGTCCCCAGGTGTGTCCAGATGTGCCCAGGTGTGTTCAGGTGTGCCCAGGTGTGTCCCAGGTGTGTCCCGGGTGTATCCCAGGTGTCCCCCAGGTGTGTCCCAGGTGTGTCCAGATGCCCCCAGGTGTATCCCAGGTGTGTCCAGGTGTGCCCCAGGTGTGTCCCAGGTGTGCCCAGGTGTGCCCCAGGTGTCCCCAGGTGTGTTCAGGAGCACCCAGGTGCCCCCAGGTATATTCAGGTGTGTACCCAGGTGTGTCCCAGGTGTGTCCAGATGCCCCCAGGTGTATCCCAGGTGTGCCCCAGCTGTGCCCAGGTGTGCCCCAATTGTGCCCAGGTGTGTCCCAGGTGTGCCCCAGGTGTGGGCGTGGCCTCACCTCGATCAGGAAGTCGCCCATGCGCAGCCCCGCCCTCCAGGCCACGCCCCCTTCATCCACCGACTCCAGGTACTGCAGGGCCGGGAAGGCCGGGGTGGGGGTGAACTCCTCGATGGGGGTCTGCGCTGTGGGGGGAGGGGGGGTCAGACCCCAAAAACGCCCGAATTCCACCCAAAAATCCTCAAAATACCCAAAATCCCAAAATACCCAGAAAAATCCCCCAAAATCCCCCAAAAATCCCATTGAAAATGGACCCAAACCCACCCAAAATTGGTGAACTCCTTGATGGGGTCTGCGATGTGGGGGGAGGGGGGGTCAGACCCCAAAAACGCCCAAATTTCACCCAAAAATCCCAACATTCCCAAAAAACCCAAAATTTCAAAAAAAAAATCCCATCAAAAATCACGAAAAAAATCCCCCAAAAAATCCTGGAAAATCCCGTTAAAAATCCCCAAAAGTCCCCAAATCCCCCGAAAAATCCCATTAAAAAAATCCCCTAAAAATCCTGAAATCCACGAAAAAACACCAAATGCCCAGAAAAATCCCAGAAAATGCCAAAATCTTATTTTAAAAAATCCCAAAATCCCCAGAAAAATCCCCCCAAAAATCCCCGTAAAAATCCCCAAAATTCCCCCAAAAAATGCCCAGAAAAATCCCCTTAAAAATCCATTTAAAAATCCCGAAATTCCTAAAAAATCCGAAAATCCACAAATTCCCAGAAAAATCCATTTAAAAATCCCCAAAAATCCAAAATTCCCCCCCCAAAAATCCCTTTTTAAAAATCCCTTTAAAATCCAATTAAAAAATCCCATTAAAAATCCCAAAATTCCCAAAAATCCACAAATCCCATTATAAAATGCCAAAATCTCTCCCAAAAAACCCTCCCAAAATTACAAAAAATTCTCATTTAAAAATGCCCCAAAAATCCCTCAAAAATTCCGTAAAAACCTTCAAATTCCCAGAAAAAAATCCCAAATTCCTCCCCAGAAATCCTAAAGTTCCAAAAAATCCCAAAATCTCATTAAAAATCCCATTAAAAAAATCCGCAAATTCCGAGAAAATCCCATTAAAAAAAATCCCCAAATCCCCAGAAAAATCCCCCCAAAAATCCCCTAAAAATTTTAAAAAAACCTATAAAAAATCCCAAAAAATCCCATTAAAAATCCCACTAAAATCTGAATTAAAAATCCTAAAATCCCATTAAAAATCCCACACCCCCACGAAAAGAATCCCAAAAAACCCAAAATTTAAAAAAAAAATCCCAAAATCACCCTCAAAAATCTCCCTTAAAAATGCCATAAAAAATCCCATTAAAAATCTGCAAATCTCCAGAAAAATCCAATTTAAAAATCCACAAAATTCCTATTAAAAATCTCATTAAAAATCCCAAAAATCACCCAAAAAATCCGGTTAAAAAATCTCAAAAAATCCCCAAAAGAATCTCATTAAAAAAAACCCCAAATCCCCTGAAAAAAACCCAAATTCAAAACATTTCCCAAAAAAATTTTAATGAGATTCCCAAAATCCCCCAAACATCCCAACAAAATCCCAAATCCTCCCAAAAACCCCCAAAATTCCCACAAAATCTCATTTAAAAAATCCCCCAAAAAATCCAAATTCTCCCAAAATTAACGCCAAATTCTCCAAGAAATCTCAACAAAATCCCAAAATTTCCCTGAAAATTCCCCCACATCCTCCCCAAAATTCCTCCCAAAATTCCTCCCAAAATTCCCTCAAACCGTCCCCAAAATTCCCAAATTTTCCCCCAAAATTCCTCCAAATCCTCCCCAAAATTTCCCCCAAAATTCCCCCCAAATGTCCCCAAAATTCCCAAAATTTTCCCAAAAATTCCCCAAAATTCCACCCAAATTCTCCCAACCCTCCCCAAGGAACCTCTGGGGCCACCCAGGGACCCTCCAGCCCCTGCCCAGGTGTCCCCAGGTGTCCCCAGGTGTGTCCCAGGTGTCCCCAATGTCCCCAGGTGTGTCCCCAGGTGTGTCTCCAATGTCCCCAGGTGTGTGCCCAGCTGTGTCTGTGTCTGTCCCCAGGTGTGTCCCAGGTGTGCCCAGGTGTGTCCCCAATGTCCCCAGGTGTGTCCGTGTCTGTCCCCAGCTGTCCCCAGCTGTCCCCAGGTGTGTCCCCAATGTCCCCAATGTTCCCCAGGTGTGTCCCAGGTGTGCCCAGGTGTGTCTGTGTCTGTCCCCAGGTGTCCCCAATGTCCCCAGATGTATCTCCAGGTGTGTCCCCAATGTCCCCAGGTGTGTCCTCAGGTGTGTCCCCCGCTGTGTCTGTGTCTGTCCCCAGCTGTCCCCAGGTGTGCCCAGATGTGTCTGTGTCTGTGCCCAGGTGTGTCCCCAATGTCCCCAGGTGTGTCCGTGTCTGTCCCCAATGTCCCCAATGTCCCCAGGTGTGCCCAGGTGTGTCCCCAGCTGTGTCTGTGTCTGTGCCCAGGTGTGTCCCCAATGTCCCCAGGTGTGTCCGTGTCTGTCCCCAATGTTCCCAATGTTCCCAGGTGTGTCCCCAGGTGTGTCCCCAGCTGTGTCCCCAGCTGTGTCTGTGTCTGTGCCCAGGTGTCCCCAGGTGTCCCCAGGTGTGTCCCAGGTGTCCCCAATGTCCCCAGGTGTGTCCCCAGGTGTGTCTCCAATGTCCCCAGGTGTGTCCCCAGCTGTGTCTGTGTCTGTCCCCAGGTGTCCCCAGGTGTCCCCAGGTGTCCCCAGGTGTCCCCTCACCTTTGGCCCCCCTCAGCACGAAGCCGAACCCTTCGCTGTCCTTCTTCTGCAGCAGCACCGTCTTCTCCTTGATGATGTAATCACTGGGGACAGGGGGGACATTTGGGGACATTTGGGGACACTGGGGACACTGGGGACATTGGGGACAGTGGGGACACTGGGGACAGTGGGGACATTTGGGGACAGTGGGGACACTGGGGACAGCATTGGGGGGATTTGGGGAATCGGAGACATTGGGGACATTGGGGGACATTGGGGGGACATTTGGGGACATTGGGGACATTAAGGGGATCAAGGACATTGGAGGATGTCAGGGGGTTGGGGACGTTGGGGACGTTGGGGAATTGCGGACATTGTTGGGGACATTGGGGACAGCATTGGGGGGGACAGGGGGGGACATTGGGGGACACGAGGGGACATTGGGGGGGACACAAGGAGACACTGGGGGGACATTGAGGGGACACTGGGGGATCCTGGGGGGACACTGAGGGGACATTGGGGGGCATGGGGGGACACAAGGAGGACACAAGGGGACATTGCGGGGGACATTGGCAGGGGACATTGGCGCAGGACAAGAGGGGACAATAGGGGGACATAAAGGGACACAAGGGGACACTGGGGGGGACATTGAGGGGGACATGGAGGGGACACAAAGGGGACAAGAGTGGACAGTGGGGGGGACATTGGGGGGGACACTGGGGGGGACCCAGGGGGACATTGGGAGGGGACATGAGGGGGACATGAGGGGACATTGGGGGAGGACATTGGGGGGGACATCGGGGGACACAAACAGGACACTGAGGGGACATTGGGGGGGACACAAAGGGACATTGGGGGGGACACAAAGAGACATTGGGGGGGACATTGGGGGTGTCCCGGGGGTGACACCAGGGGACATTGGGGAGTCCCCATGGGGACAATGGGGGGGGGGGGGTGACACCAGGACTGGGGGGACCCTGGTGGGGACAGGAGATGGGGACAGGGGCTGATGGAATTGGGGGGGTGGTCCCGGTCCCGGTGCCGGAGGGGGGGTCCCGGGGGGGGTCCGGAGTGACACTGGGGGGTGACACCGATATTGGGGGGACCCTGTTGGGGACAGGAGAAGGGGACAGGGGCTGATGGACTTGGGGGGTGGTCCCAGTCCCGGTACCGGGGGGGGTCCCAGTCCCAGAGGGAGGGTCCCGGGGGGGGGTCCGGAGTGACACTGGGTGGGGGTGACACCGGAATTGGGGGGACCCTGTTGGGGACAGCGGCTGATGGAATTGGGGGGGTGGTCCCGGTCCCGGTCCCGGGGGATCCAGAGGTGCCATGGGGGGGGTGACAGCAGGACCCTGTTGGGGACAGGAGAAGGGGACAGGGGCTGATGGAATTGGGGGGTGGTCCCGGTGCCAGAGGGGGGGTCCCGGTGCCGGTGCGGGCGGGAGTCCGGAGTGACACGGGTGGGGGTGACACCGGAATTGGGGGACCCTGCTGGGGACAGAGGCTGATGGAATTGGGGGGGTGGTCCCGGTGCCGGAGGGGGGGTCCCGGTCTCAGAGGGGGGGGTCCCGGTGCCAGAGGGGGGGTCCCGGTACCAGTGTGGGCGGGGGTCCGGAGTGACACAATGGGGGTGGCACCGGAATTGAGGGGACCCTGTTGGGGACAGGAGAAGGGGACAGGGGCTGATGGATTAGGGGGGGTGGTCCCGGTCCCAGTCCCGGTCCCGCAGGGGGGGTCCCGGTGCCGGAGGGGGGGTCGGGGTCCCGCAGGGGGGGGTCCCAGTACCAGTGCGGGCGGGGGTCCTGGGGACACAGGGGGGGTGACACTGGAATTGGGGGGATCCTGTTGGGCACAGCGGCTGATGGAATTGGGGGGGTGGTCCCGGTGCCAGAGGGGGGGTCGGGGTCTCGCAGGGGGGGTCCCAGTACCAGTGCGGGCGGGGGTCCTGGGGACACAGGGGGGGTGACACCGGAATTGAGGGGACCCTGTTGGGGACAGGGGATGGGGACAGGGGCTGATGGATTAGGGGGGGTGGTCCCAGTCCTGGTCCCGGTGCCGGAGGGGGGGTCCCGGTCCCGCAGGGGGGGTCCCGGTGCGGTGCGGGCGGGGGTCCCGTACCTGTAGATGTACCAGACGCTGCGGCGGGGGGGGTCCCAGCAGGGGCCAGCTGGAGGAGAGCGGGGGCGCGGCCGGGAGGGGAGGGGGCGCGGCGCGGGGGGAGGGGGCGCGGCGGGACATGGCCGGGGCTGCGTGGGGAGGGGGCGCGGCCGCATCGCCCCCCCCGGGATGGGGAGCGGGGTCCCCGGCAGGGCCCGGTGCTGGCGGCTGGGCCGGGCCGGGCGGGAGCGGCACCGGGAGCGGCTCTAGGACCCGGCGGAACGGGAGCAACGGGAGGGACGGAGGCCGGGGAGGGACAGCGGGAAGAACCGGTGGGGAGGGGGGGACAGCCCCGGGAATCATCGGTGGGGAGGGGGCGCAGGGGGGACGGCGGGAACTGGGGAGGGGGACAGTGGGAATTGGGGAGGGGGCGCAGGAGGAACAGTGGGAATTGGGGAGGGGGAACAGCCCCGGGAATGATCGGTGGGGAGGGGGGACAGCGGGAATTGGGGAGGGGGGACGGGGGGGGGAACAACGGGAATTGGGGAGGGGGAACAGCCCCGGGAATTGGTGGGGAGGGGGGAGAGCCCCGGGAATTGGGGAGGGGGAACAGCCCCGGGAATCGGTGGGGAGGGGGCGCAGGAGGAAGACCGGGAATTGGGGAGGGGGGACAGCAGGGAATTAATGGGGAGGGGGCGCAGGGACAGCGGGAATTGGGGAGGGGGGAGAGCCCCGGGAATTGGGGAGGGGGGACAGCCCCGGGAATTGTTGGGGAGGGGGCGCAGGGACAGCGGGAATCGGTGGGGAGGGGGCGCAGGGGGGGACAGCGGGAATTGGGGAGGGGGGACAGCCCTGGGAATTGGGGAGGGGGGACAGCCCTGGGAATTGGGGAGGGGGCTTGGGGACAACGTGGGGACAACGTGGGGATGGGGGGACGGCGAGGAATTGTTGGGGAGGGGGCGCAGAGGGGATTGGGGGGACACTGCAGGGACAGGGGGGACAGCGGGGAATTATTGGGGAGGGGGCGTTGGGGGGACAGTGGGGACAACGGGGGGACAGGGGAGACGATGGGAGAGATTTGGGGACAGGAATTGGGGAGGGGGCGCGGGGACATTGGGGGGGGATTTGGGGACATTGGGGGGGATTTGGGGACATTGGGGGGGGGGATTTGGGGACATTGGGAGGGGGGGCCCAGTTGGAATTTGGGGAGGGGGCGGCACAAGGAGCCGGCGGGGCCGTGGAGCGAGAGCTGGAGAGGGATGGGAGCAGTACGGGACTGGGATGGACTGGGACAGAGTGGGATGGACTGGGGGAGACTGGGATGAACTGGGAGGGACTGGGATGGACTGGGATGAACTGGGAGGGACTGGGATGGACTGGGAGGGACTGGGAGGGACTGGGAGGGACTGGGACAGACTGGGAGGGACTGGGGGGGGATTGACGGGGACTGGGACAGACTGGGATGGATTGGGATAAACTGGGATAAACTGGGATGGAACTGGGGGGAACTGAACTGGGGTGGACTGGGATGGACTGGGATGAACTGGGATGGACTGGGACAGGATGAGGACAAGCACCAAGGGCAGTTCCAGCTCCCAGTACAGAACCAGTATGGCACCAGTATGGGACCAGTATAGAAGCAGTACAACTCCCAGTATGGCACCAGTACAGCACCGGTATAGAACCCCTACAGAACCAGTACAACTCCCAGTACAGCTCCCAGTATGACTCCCAGTATGGCACCAGTTCAGCTCCAGTACAGCATCAGTACCCGGGACAGCTCCCAGTACAGCTCCAGTATGGCTCCCAGTATGGGCCCAGTACAGAACCAGTACAGCTCCAGCACCCAGGACAGCTCCCAGTATGGCCCCAGTATGGCACCGGTATAGAACCAGTACAGCACCAGTACAGACCAGTACAGCACCAGTATGGCACCAGTACGGCTCCCAGTAAACTCCCAGGACAGCTCCCAGTACGGTACCAGTAGCCAGGACAGCTCTGCTACAGCTCCCAGTACGACTCCCAGTATGGAACCAGTACAGCACCAGTTCGGCACCACTACAGCTCCCAGTGCAGCACCAGTATAGAACCAGTGCAGCTCCCAGTATGGCACCAGTACGGCACCAGTATAGAACCAGTACAGAACCAGTACAGCACCAGTACGGCACCAGTACAGCTCCAGCACCCAGGACAGCTCCCAGTACAGCTCCAGGACAGCTCCCAGTATGGCCCCAGTACAGCTCCCAGTATGGCCCCAGTACAGCATCAGTACCCAGGACAGCTCCCAGTGCAGCTCCCAGTATGGCCCCAGTATGACACCGGTGTAGAACCAGTACAGCACCAGTATGGCACCAGTATGGGACCATTATGGCACCAGTACAGCTCCCAGTGCAGCTCCCAGTATGGCACCAGTACAGCTCCAGCACCCAGGACAGCTCCCAGTGCAGCTCCAGTATGACTCCCAGTATGACACCGGTATAGAACCAGCACAGCACCAGTATAGAACCAGTACAGCTCCCAGCACAGCACTGGTACGGCACTAGTACAGCTCCAGCACCCAGGACAGCTCCCAGTATGGCACCAGTACAGCTCCAGTATGGTACCAGTACAGCTCCAGCACCCAGGACAGCTCCCAGTATGGCACCAGTACAGCTCCCAGTATGGCCCCAGTACAGCTCCAGTACCCAGGACAGCTCCCAGTGCAGCTCCCAGTATGGCCCCAGTATGACACCGGTGTAGAACCAGTACAGCACCAGTATGGCACCAGTATGGGACCAGTATGGCACCAGTACAGCTCCCAGTGCAGCACCAGTATAGAACCAGTGCAGCTCCCAGTATGGCCCCAGTACAGCTCCAGTATGGCACCAGTACCCAGGACAGCTCCCAGTACAGCTCCCAGTATGGCACCAGTATGGGCCCAGTATGGCACCAGTACAGCTCCCAGTATGGTACCAGTACAGCTCCCAGTATGGTACCAGTACAGCATCAGCACCCAGAACAGCTCCCAGTACAGCTCCCAGTATGGCACCAGTACCCAGGACAGCTCCCAGTATGGGCCCAGTATGGCACCAGTACAGCTCCCAGTAAACTTCCAGTATTGCACCAGTATAGAACCAGTAGAGCTCCCAGTACGGCACTGGTACAGCTCCCAGTATGGCACCAGTATAGAACCAGTACATCACCAGTATAGAACCAGTACAGCACCAGTATGGCACCAGTATGGCACCAGTACAGCTCCAAATCAGCCCCAAAACGGCCCCAAAATTACCCTGAAATGGCCCCAAAACTGCCCCAAATCAGCCACAAATCGACCCCAAAACTGCCAGAAATCGACTCCAAAAATGCCCCAAATCTGCTCCCCCGACCCCAAAATTGCCCCACATCCACCCCATAACTGCCCCCCCCCCCTCCCCTCGGATTCACCCCAAATCCTCCGGCCCCAAATCAGCTCCAAAACTGCCCCAAATCAACACCAAAATTGCCCCAAAACTGCCCCAAATCAGCCCCCAAAATGCTCCATAACTGCCCTGAAAATGGCCCCAAAATTGCCACAAATCAACCCCAAATCTGTCCCAAATCTTCCCCCCAACCCCATAACTGCCCCCCTGGAGTCACCCCAAATTCTCCGGCCCCAAAACTGCCCCAAAACTGCCCCAAATCAACTCTAAAAATGCCCCAAAACTGTCCCAAAAATGCCCCGAAACGGCTCCAGAACTGCCCCAAATCAACTCCAAAAATGCCCCCGACCCCAAATCTGCCCCCCCGACCCAAAACTGCCCAAAACTGCTCCAAAACTGCCCCAAATCAACCTCAAAACTGCCACAAATTGGCCCCAAAAATGCTCCCAAAAATGTCCCAAAACGGCTCCAATCGACCTCAAAAATGTCCCAAAATGGCTCGAAATTGCCCCAAATCAACCCCAAAGTGCCTCCCGACCCCAAAACTGCCCCAAATCAGATCCAAAACTGCCCCAAATCTGCCCCCGACCCCATAAATGCCCCAATCTGCCCCAAATCAGATCCAAATCAACCCCAAAAATGCCCCAAAAATGCCCCAAAATGGCTCCAAATCAACCCTGAATCTGCCCCCGACCCCACAAATGCCCCAAAACTGCCCCAAATCAGATCCAAATCAACCCTAAAAATGCCCCAAAAATGCCCGAAATGGCCCCAAATCGACCCCAAATCAGCCCCAAATCAGATCCAAATCAATCCTAAAAATGCCCCAAAACTGCCCCAAAAATGCCCCGAAACGGCTCCAAATCGACCCCAAATCTGCCCCAAATCCGCCCCCCGACCCCATAAATGCCCCCCCGACCCCAAACCCGCCCGTTCTCACCCCAAATCCTCGGGCCCCATGGGTGCCCCCCCGGCCCCGCGGCCGCCGCGGCCCCGAACGCGATGTGGGGCGGGGGGGGGAGGGGCGGGGCCGGGGGGGTCCCCAAGGAGGGGGGGGGAGGGGAGGGGACACTGGGGGGGGGAGGGGACATTGGGGGGGGGGAGGGGTCCCAAACTGGGCCGGGCTGAACCGGGACAGGACCCGGGGGGGGCCCCTCCCCCACCGCAGAGCCCCTCCCCCACTTGGGACATGGGGGGGGATTTTGGGGGGATTTGGGGGATTTTGAGGGGATTTTGGGGGTTTGGGGGATTTTGGGGATTTGGGGGATTTTGGGGATTTGGGGGATTTTGGGGATTTTGGGGGATTTAGGGGGATTTTGGGTGGTTTGGGGGGGATTTGGGGTGAATTTGGGGGATTTTGGGGAATTTGGGGGATTTAGGGGGGGATTTAGGGGATTTTGGGGGGATTTGGGATGAATTTGGAGATTTGGGGGGGATTTTAGGGGATTTAGGATGGATTTGGGAGTCATTTCGGGGGGAATTTTGGGGGATTTAGGGGGATTTTGTTGGATTTTGGGGGGATTTTTGGGGGATTTCAGGGGATTCAGGATGGATTTGGGGATTTGGGGAAGATTTGGGGTGACTTTGAAAGGGATTTTGAGGGGATTTTGGGTGTTTAGGGGGGATTTGGGGGGATCTTGGGCGATTGAGGATGAATTTGGGGGGAATTTGGGGGATTTGGGGGGATTTAGGGGGGTTTTGTTGGGTTTGGGGGGGATTTGGGGTGAATTTGAAGGGGATTTTGTGGGGATTTGGGGGGATTTAGGACGGATTTGGGGGGATTTTGGGGGGATTTGGGATGAATTTGGGGGGATTTTGGGGCATTTGGGGGGATTTAGGGGGGATTTTGTTGGATTGGGGGGGTTTAGGATGAATTTGGGGGGGATTTGGGGTGAATTTGAAGGGATTTTGGGGGGATTTTGGGGGGATTTGGGGAAGATTTGGGGGATTTTGTGGGGATTTGGGGGAATTTAGGGAGATTTTGGGGAATTTAGGACGGATTTTGGGGGGGATTTAGGGGGATTTGGGATTTCGGGGGATTTGGGGGGATTTTGGGGATTTAGAACGAATTTGGGGGATTTGGGGGATTTTGGGTGAATTTGGGGGGGATTTTGGGGGATTTAGGATGAATTTGGGGATTTTGGGGGGATTTGGGGTGAATTTGGGGGGATTTTGGGGAATTTGGGGGATTTAGGGGGGATTTGAGGATTTTGGGGATTTAGGATGAATTTGGGGGGATTTAGGACGGATTTGGGGGGGATTTGGGGGATTTTGGGGATTTAGGGGGATATTGGGTGGTTTGGGGGAGATTTGGGGTGAATTTGAAGGGGATTTTGTGGGATTTTGGGGGAAATTTGTGGGGATTTTGGGGTCATTTTGGGGTCATTTCAGGAGGGATTTTGGGGTCGTTTTGGGGGGATTTTGGGGTCATTTCGGGAGGGATTTGGGGGAAATTTGTGGGAATTTTGGGAGGGATTTGGGGGGGATTTGGGGATTTTGGGGGTCATTTTGGGAAGGGATTTTGGGGTCATTTTGGGGGAAATTTGTGGGATTTGGGATCATTTCAGGAGGGATTTGGGGATTTTGGGGTCATTTTGGGGGGGATTTTGGGTCATTTCGGGAGGGATTTGGGGGTCATTTTGGGGGGGATTTTGGGGTCATTTCATGGGGGATTGGGGGATTTTGGGGTCATTTCGGGAAGGGATTTTGGGGTCATTTTGGGAGGGATTTGGGGAAAATTTGTGGGAATTCTGGGGCGATTTTGGGGGATTTGGGGGATTTTGGGGTCATTTCGGGAGGGGTTTGGGGAAATTTGTGGGAATTTTGGGGCGATTGGGGGATTTTGGGGTCATTGGGGGGATTTTGGGGGGGATTTTGGGGTCACTTTGGGGGGGATTTTGGGGTCATTTTGGGGGGATTTGGGGAAATTTGTGGGAATTTTGGGGTCATTTCAGGGGGGATTTGGGGATTTTGGGTCATTTTGGGAGGGATTTTGTGGGGATTTTGGGGGAAATTTGTGGGGATTTTGGGGTCATTTTGGGGTCATTTCAGGAGGGATTTTGGGGTCATTTTGGGGGGGATTTTGGGGTCATTTCGGGAGGGATTTGGGGGAAATTTGTGGGAATTCTGGGGCGATTTTGGGGGGATTTGGGGGATTTTAGGGTCATTTCAGGGGGGATTTGGGGGAAATTTGTGGGAATTTTGGGGTCATTTCAGGAGGGATTTTGGGGTCATTTTGGGAGGGATTTGTGGGAATTCTGGGGCGATTTTGGGGGGATTTGGGGGATTTTGGGGTCATTTCGGGAGGGGTTTGGGGGAAATTTGTGGGAATTTTGGGGCGATTGGGGGATTTTGGGGTCATTGGGGGGGATTTTGGGGGGGATTTTGGGGTCACTTTGAGGGGGATTTTGGGGTCATTTTGGGGGGGATTTGGGGGAAATTTGTGGGAATTTTGGGGTCATTTCAGGGGGGATTTGGGGATTTTGGGGTCATTTTGGGAGGGATTTTGGGGTCATTTTGGGGGAAATTTGTGGGGATTTTGGGGTCATTTTGGGGTCATTTCAGGAGGGATTTTGGGGTCGTTTTGGGGGGGATTTTGGGGTCATTTCGGGAGGGATTTGGGGGAAATTTGTGGGAATTCTGGGGCGATTTTGGGGGGATTTGGGGGATTTTAGGGTCATTTCAGGGGGGATTTGGGGGAAATTTGTGGGAATTTTGGGGTCATTTCAGGAGGGATTTTGGGGTCATTTTGGGAGGGATTTGTGGGAATTCTGGGGCGATTTTGGGGGGATTTGGGGGATTTTGGGGTCATTTCGGGAGGGGTTTGGGGGAAATTTGTGGGAATTTTGGGGCGATTGGGGGATTTTGGGGTCATTGGGGGGATTTTGGGGGGGATTTTGGGGTCACTTTGAGGGGGATTTTGGGGTCATTTTGGGGGGGATTTGGGGAAATTTGTGGGAATTTTGGGGTCATTTCAGGGGGGATTTGGGGATTTTGGGGTCATTTTGGGAGGGATTTTGGGGTCATTTTGGGGGAAATTTGTGGGGATTTTGGGGTCATTTTGGGGTCATTTCAGGAGGGATTTTGGGGTCGTTTTGGGGGGGATTTTGGGGTCATTTCGGGAGGGATTTGGGGGAAATTTGTGGGAATTTTGGGAGGGATTTGGGGGGGATTTGGGGATTTTGGGGTCATTTCAGGGGGGATTTTGGGGTCACTTTGGGGGGATTTGGGGATTTTGGGGTCATTTCAGGAGGGATTTGGGGATTTTGGGGTCATTTTGGGGGGGATTTTGGGGTCATTTTGGGAGGGATTTGGGGGTCATTTTGGGGGGGATTTTGGGGTCATTTCATGGGGGATTGGGGGATTTTGGGGTCATTTCGGGAAGGGATTTTGGGGTCATTTCAGGAGGGATTTGGGGATTTTGGGGTCGATTTTGGGGCGGATTTGGGAGATTTTGGGGTCATTTTGTGGGAATTTTGGGGTCATTTTGGGGGGGATTCCGGAGGGATCTGGGAGGTTTCGAGGGGGTTCAGGAGGAATTTGGGGTTTTTTGGGTTTTTTGGGGTTTTTTTGGGTTTTTTTTGGGGTTTGGGTCTCACCTGGGGGCGTCGAAGCTGTCGTAGGATCCCACGGTGTAGTGGCGGAACAGGCGCTTGGCTTTGTCACTGCGCGACTCTGGGGGGGTTTTGGGGTTTTTTTGGGGTTTTTTGGGGTTTTTTGGGGTTTTTTGGGGTTTTGGGGTCAGAGGGGTCAGAGGGGTTTGGGAGAGTTTTGGGGGATTTGGTGTTTTTGGGTTTTTTTGGGGTTTTTTTTGGGTTTTTGGGGTTTATGGGGTCAGACAGGTTTGGGGGATTTGGGGTTTTTTTGGGGGTTTTTTGGGGTTTTTGGGGTTTTTGGGGTCAGAGAGGTCAGAGGGGTTTGGGAGAGTTTTGGGTTTTTGGGGTTTTTTGGGGTCAGAGGGGTCAGAGGGGTTTGGGAGAGTTTTGGGGGATTTGGGGGTTTTGGGTTTTTTTGGGGGGTTTTTTGGGTTTTTTTGGGGTTTTTGGGGTCAGAGGGGTCAGAGGGGTTTGGGAGAGTTTTGGGGGATTTGGTGTTTTTGGGTTTTTTTGGGGTTTTTTTGGGTTTTTGGGGTTTATGGGGTCAGACAGGTTTGGGGGATTTGGGGGTTTTGGGGTTTTTTGGGGTTTTTCGGGTTTTTGGGGTCAGAGAGGTCAGAGGGGTTTGGGAGAGTTTTGGGTTTTTGGGGTTTTTTGGGGTCAGAGGGGTCAGAGGGGTTTGGGAGAGTTTTGGGGGATTTGGTGTTTTTGGGTTTTTTTGGGTTTTTTTTGGGGTTTTTGGGGTTTATGGGGTCAGACAGGTTTGGGGGATTTGGGGTTTTTTTGGGGGTTTTTTGGGGTTTTTCGGGTTTTTGGGGTCAGAGGGGTTTGGGGGATTTGGGAGAGTTTTGCGGTTTTTGGGTTCTTTTGGGGTTTTTGGGGTCAGAGGGGTCAGAGGGGTTTGGGAGAGTTTTGGGGGTTTTGGGGGTTTTGGGGTTTTTGGGGTTTTTGGGGTCAGAGGGGTTTGGGGGATTTGGGAGAGTTTTGGGGGTTTGGGGGTTTTTTTGGGTTTTTTGGGTTTTTTTGGGGTTTTTTGGGGTTTTTGGGGTCAGAGGGGTTTGGGGGATTTGGGGTTTTTGGGTTTTTTTGGGGGTTTTTTGGGGTTTTTTTGGGGTTTTTGGGGTCAGAGGGGTTTGGGAGAGTTTTGGGGGTTTTGGGGTTTTTGGGTTTTTTTGGGGTTTTTTTTGGGTTTTTTGGGGTTTATGGGGTCAGAAGGGTTTGGGGGATTTTGGGGTGCAGGGAGGGTTTTGGGGTTTTGGGGTTTTGTTGGGGTTTTTTTTGGGGTTTCGGAGTCAGAGGAGTTTGGGAGAGTTTTGGGTTTTTTTGGGGTTTTTTGGGGTTTTTTGGGGTTTTTTTGGGTTTTTTGGGGTTTTTGGGGTCAGAGGGATTTGGGAGAGTTTTGGGGTTTTGGGGTTTTTTTGGGGTTTTTTTTGGTTTGGGGGATTTGGGAGAGTTTTGGGGGTTTTGGGGTTTTTTTGGGGTTTTTGGGTTTTTTGGGTCAGAGGGGTTTGGGGAATTTGGGGTCCAGAGAGGGTTTTGGGGATTTGGGAGAGTTTTTGGGTTTTTTTGGGTTTTTTTGGGGTTTTTGGGGGTTTTTTGGGGGTTGTTGGGGTCAGAGGGGTCAGGGAGAGTTTTGGGGTTTTTGGGGTTTTTTTGGGGTTTTTGGGGTCAGAGGGGTCAGAGGGGTTTGGGAGGGTTTTGGGAGGGTTTTGGGGGTTTTGGGGTTTTTTGGGGTTTATGGGGTCAGAGGGGTTTGGGGAATTTGGGAGAGTTTTGGGGGTTTGGGGTTTTTTTTGGGTTTTTTGGGTTTTTTTGGGGTTTTTTGGGGTTTTTGGGGTCAGAGGGGTCAGAGGGGTTTGGGAGAGTTTTGGGGGTTTTGGGGTTTTTGGGGTTTTTGGGGTCAGAGGGGTTTGGGGGATTTGGGAGAGTTTTGGGGTTTTTTGGGGTTTTTTTTGGGTTTTTTTGGGGTTTTTGGGGTTTTTGGGGTCAGAGGGGTCAGAGGGGTTTGGGAGAGTTTTGGGGGATTTGGGGTTTTTGGGTTTTTTTGGGGTTTTTTTGGGGTTTTGGGGTTTTTTGGGGTCAGACAGGTTTGGGGGATTTGGGGGTTTTGGGGTTTTTTGGGGGTTTTGGGGTCAGAGGGGTTTGGGGAATTTGGGGTCCAGGGAGGGTTTTGGGAATTTGGGGGTTTTGGTGTGTTTGGGGTTTTGGGGTTTTTTCGGGTTTTTCGGGTTTTTTGGGTCAGACAGGTTTGGGGGATTTGGGAGAGTTTTGGGGTTTTTGGGGTTTTTTTGGGGTTTTGGGGTTTTTTGGGTCTGAGGGGTTTGGGGGATTTGGGAGAGTTTTGGGTTTTTTGGGGGGATTTGGGGTCCAGGGAGGGTTTGGGAATTTTGGGTTTTTCGATTTTTTTTGGGTTTTCTGGGGTTTTTTGGGGTTTTTGGGGTCAGAGGGGTTTGGGGGATTTGGGAGGGTTTTGGGATTTTTTTTGGGTTTTTTGGGTTTTTTTTGGGGGGGTTTTGGGGTTTTTTGGGGTTTTTGGGGTCCAGGGAGGGTTTGGGGGCAATTGAGGGAATTTGGGGTCCAGGGACGGTTTTTGGGGTCATAGGAAGGGATTTGGGGGTTTTGGGGTCAGAGGGGTTTGGGAGATTTGGGGAATTTGGGTTCCAGGGAGAGTTTTGGGGTCTTTTGGGTTTTTTGTGGGGTCAGAGGGGTTTGGAGCATTTGGGATCCAGGAGGGCATTTTTAGGGGATTTTGGGGAGGGATTTTTGGGGTTGGGGGGAAGTTTAGGATCGGGGGGGGTTTTGGGGGTCCAGGGGATATTTTTGGGGTCCATGCAGGGTTTTTGGGGTCTGGGTGGGGTTTTTGGGGTTTTTGGGGTCCATGCAGAGTTTCTGGGGTCCATACAGGGTTTTTGGGGTTTTTGGGGTTTTTGGGGTTTTTGGGCCTCATGCAGGGTTTTTGGGGTTTTTGGGGTCCAGGGGATGGTTTTGGGGTCCATGCGGGGTTTTTGGGGTCCGGGTGGGGTTTTTGGGGTCCATGCGGGGTTTTTGGGGTCCATGCGGGGGTTTTGGGGTTTTTGGGGTTTTTGGGGTCCATGCGGGATTTTTGGGGTTTTTGGGGTCCAGGGGATGGTTTTTGGGCTCCATGCAGGGTTTTTGGGGTTTTTGGGGTTTTTGGGGTCCAGGGGATGGTTTTGGGGCTCCACGCGGGGTTTTTGGGGTTTTTGGGGTACCTGTTTTTCCCTCGGGGGTCCGGGGGGGCACCTCCTCCACGCACTCGGACGGGAACCACCCGACCCTGCCTCGGGCCTGGCCCTCCCAAAATCCGCCCTCGCCCACGCTCAGCACTGCGGGGGCAGCCCCGAATCAGAGACACCCCAAAAACACCAAAACCCAAAAAATCCCCACCCAAAAAATCCCAAAAACCCCCAAAATCCCCCCAAAAATCCTCAAAAATCCCAAAATCCCCCATAGGGACCCCAAAATCCGCCCTCGCCCACGCTCAGCACTGCGGGGGCAGCCCCGAGTCAGAGACACCCCAAAAACACCAAAACCCAAAAAATCCCCCCAAAAAACCACCCAGAAACCCCCAAAATCCCAAAAAACCCAAAATCCCCCATAGAGACCCCAAAATCCGCCCTCGCCCACGCCCAGCACTGCGGGGGCAGCCCCGAATCAGAGACACCCCAAAAACACCAAAAAACCCCCCCAAAAAATCCCAAAACCCCCAAAAATCCCCCCAAAAAAATCCCAAAAATCCCGCTCAAAAAATCCCAAAAATCCCCCCAAAAAATCCCAAAAACTCCAAAAATCCCCCCAAAAACCCCAAAAATCCCCACCCAAAAAATCCCAAAAACCAAAAAAATCCCCACCCAAAAAATCCCAAAAACCCCCAAAATCCCCCCAAAAATCCTCAAAAATCCCAAAATCCCCCACAGAGACCCCAAAATCCCCCACAGAGACCCCAAAATCCCCCACAGAGACCCCAAAATCCGCCCTCGCCCACGCTCAGCACTGCGGGGGCACCCCCGAATCAGAGACACCCCAAAAACACCAAAAATCCCCCCAAAAAACTCCCAAAAACCCCAAAAATCCCCCCCAAAAAATCCCAAAAATCCCACTCAAAAAATCCCAAAAATCCCCCCAAAAATCCCGCCCAAAAAAATCCCAAAAACCCCAAAAATCCCGCTCAAAAAATCCCAAAAACCCCAAAAATCCCCACCCAAAAAATCCCAAAAATCCCACTCAAAAAATCCCAAAAACCCCAAAAATCCTGCTCAAAAAATCCCAAAAATCCCCCCAAAAATCCCCCCCAAAAAATCCCAAAAACCCACCCAGAAACCCCCAAAATCCCAAAAAACCCCATAGAGACCCCAAAAGGCCCAAAATCCCCCATAGAGACCCCAAAATCCGCCCTCGCCCACGCTCAGCACTGCGGGGGCACCCCCGAATCAGAGACACCCCAAAAACACCAAAAATCCCCCCAAAAAACTCCCAAAAACCCCAAAAATCCCCCCCAAAAAATCCCAAAAATCCCACTCAAAAAATCCCAAAAATCCCCCCAAAAATCCCGCCCAAAAAAATCCCAAAAACCCCAAAAATCCCGCTCAAAAAATCCCAAAAACCCCAAAAATCCCCACCCAAAAAATCCCAAAAACCCCCAAAATCCCCCCCAAAATCCTCAAAAATCCCAAAATCCCCCACAGAGACCCCAAAATCCGCCCTCGCCCACGCTCAGCACTGCGGGGGCACCCCCGAATCAGAAACACCCCAAAAACACCAAAAACCCCCAAAAAATCCCCCCCAAAAAATCCCCCCCCAAAAATCCCAAATACCCCAAAAATCTGCCCCAAAACTCCAAAAAAACCCTAAAAATCCCGCCCAAAAAATCCCAAAAATCCCCCCCAAAAAATCCCAAAAATCCCCCCAAAGAATCCCAAAAATCCCCCCCAAAGAATCCCAAAAACCCCAAAAATCCCCACCCAAAAAATCCCAAAAATCCCCCCCAAAAAAATCTCAAAAATCCCCCCCAAAAACACCAAAACCCCCGAAAATCCCCACCCAAAAAATCCCAAAAGCTCCCAAAATCCCCCCCAAAAAATCCCAAAAACCCCAAAAATCCCCCTCAAAAACACCAAAACCCCCAAAAATCCCCGCCCAAAAAATCCCAAAAACCCCAAAAATCCCCCCAAAAATCCAAAAAAACCCCCAAAAATCCCACCCAAAAATCCAAAAAAACCCCAAAAATCCCCACCCAAAAAAATCCCAAAAATCCCCCCCAAAAACACCAAAACCCCCAAAAATCCCAAATCCCAAAGAATCCCAAAAACCCCAAAAATCCCGCCCAAAAAAATCCCAAAAACCCCAAAAATCCCCCCCAAAAACCCCAAAAATCCCTCCCAAAAAATCCCAAAAACCCCAAAAATCCCACCCAAAAAAATCCCAAAAACTCAAAAATCCCTCCCAAAAAATCCCAAAAATCCCCCCCAAAAAAATCTCAAAAATCCCCCCCCAAAAAAACCCAAAAACTCCTAAAATCCCCCCCAAAAAATCCAAAAAACCCAAAAAATCCCCACCCAAAAAATCCCAAAAATCCCCACCCAAAAACACCAAAACCCCCAAAAATCCCCACCCAAAAAATCCCAAATACCCCAAAAATCCCCACCCACAAAATCCCAAAAACCCCAAAAATCCCCCCAAAAATCCAAAAAAAAACCCCAAAAATCCCCCCAAAAAAATCCCAAAAACCCCAAAAATCCCAAAAACCCCAAAAATCTCCCCCCAAAAAATCCCCAAACCCACCCAGAAACCCCCAAAATCCCAAAAAAAACCCCAAAAATCCCAAAATCTGCCCTCGGTGGGGTCTCAGAATTTTTTTTGGGGTGAAATCCCCGAATTTTTGGGGTTTTTTAGGGGATTTTGAGGGGGAATTTTGGGATTTTTTGGGGCTTTTTTGGGGGATTTTGGGCGATTTTTAAGAGGAATCCCCCAATTTTTTGGGGTTTTTTTAGGGGATTTTAAGGACAAATCCCGGAATTTTGGGGTTTTTTAGGGGTTTTTTAAGGGGATTTTTTCGGGGTCTTTTTGGGGTGGAATCCCCGAATTTTGGGCTTTTTTGGGTTTTTTTTAGGGGATTTTTTCGGGGTCTTTTTGGGGTGGAATCCCAGAATTTTGGGGATTTTTGGGGTTTTTTTTAGGGGATTTTTTCGGGGTATTTTTGGGGTGGAATCCCCGAATTTTTTGGGTTTTTTTAGGGGATTTTGAGGGGGAATTTTGGGATTTTTTGGGGCTTTTTTGGGGGATTTTGGGTGATTTTTAAGAGGAATCCCCCAATTTTTTGGGGTTTTTTTAGGGGATTTTAAGGACAAATCCTGGGATTTTGGGGCTTTTTTGGGGTTTTTTAAGGGGATTTTTTCGGGGTATTTTTGGGGTGAAATCCCTGAATTTTTGGGGCTTTTTTAGGGGATTTTGAGGAGGAATTTTGGGATTTTTTGGGGCTTTTTTTGGGGATTTTGGGCGATTTTTAAGAGGAATCCCCCAATTTTTTGGGGTTTTTTTAGGGGATTTTAAGGACAAATCCTGGGATTTTGGGGCTTTTTTGGGGTTTTTTTAGGGGATTTTTGCAGGGTCCTTTTGGGGTGAAATCCCCGAATTTTTGGGGTTTTTTAGGGGATTTTGAGGAGGAATTTTGGGATTTTTTTGGGGCTTTTTTGGGGTTTTTTGGGTGATTTTTAAGAGGAATCCCGGAATTTTTGGGGTTTTTTTAGGGGATTTTGGGGCTTTTTTGGGGTTTTTTTAGGGGATTTTTTCGGGGTCTTTTTGGGGTGGAATCCCAGAATTTTGGGGATTTTTGGGGTTTTTTTTAGGGGATTTTTTCGGGGTATTTTTGGGGTGGAATCCCCGAATTTTTTGGGTTTTTTTAGGGGATTTTGAGGGGGAATTTTGGGATTTTTTGGGGCTTTTTTGGGGGATTTTGGGTGATTTTTAAGAGGAATCCCCCAATTTTTTGGGGTTTTTTTAGGGGATTTTAAGGACAAATCCCGGGATTTTGGGGTTTTTTAGGGGTTTTTTAAGGGGATTTTTTCGGGGTCTTTTTGGGGTGGAATCCCCGAATTTTGGGCTTTTTTGGGTTTTTTTTAGGGGATTTTTTCGGGGTCTTTTTGGGGTGGAATCCCAGAATTTTGGGGATTTTTGGGGTTTTTTTAGGGGATTTTTTCGGGGTATTTTTGGGGTGGAATCCCCGAATTTTTTGGGTTTTTTTAGGGGATTTTGAGGGGGAATTTTGGGATTTTTTGGGGCTTTTTTGGGGGATTTTGGGCGATTTTTAAGAGGAATCCCCGAATTTTTTGGGGTTTTTTTAGGGGATTTTGAGGACAAATCCTGGAATTTTGGGGTTTTTTAGGGGTTTTTTAAGGGGATTTTTTCGGGGTCTTTTTGGGGTGGAATCCCCGAATTTTGGGCTTTTTTGGGTTTTTTTTAGGGGATTTTTTCGGGGTCTTTTTGGGGTGGAATCCCCGAATTTTTGGGGTTTTTTGGGGTTTTTTTAGGGGATTTTGAGGAGGAATTTTGGGATTTTTTTGGGGCTTTTTTGGGGTTTTTTGGGGGTGATTTTTAAGAGGAATCCCCCAATTTTTTGGGGTTTTTTTAGGGGATTTTAAGGACGAATCCCGGAATTTTGGGGTTTTTTAGGGGCCTTTTTAGGGTTTTTTGGGAGAGATTTTTGGGGGATTTTTTCAGGAATTTTCTGTGGTTTTTTGGGGTGGGATCCCGGGATTTATTTGGGATTTTTGGGGTTTTTTGGGGGATTTTTTGAGGAGGGATCCTGGGATTCTTTTGGGGTGGAATCCCCGAATTTTTGGGGTTTTTTTAGGGGATTTTGAGGAGGAATCCTGGGATTTTTTTGGGGTGGGATCCCGAGATTTTGGGGTTTTTTAGGGGCCTTTTTTGGGTTTTTTGGGGGATTTTTGGGGGATTTTTTCGGGATTTTTCTGTGGGTTTTTTGGGGTGGAATCCCTGAATTTTTTGGCGTTTTTTTAGGGGATTTTGAGGACAAATCCTGGGATTTTTTCGGGGTCTTTTTGGGGTGGAATCCCTGAATTTTTGGGGTTTTTTGGAGGATTTTGAGGAGGAATCTTGGGGGTTTTTCAGGGAGCAATCCTGGGATATTTTTGGGGTGGAATCCCAGAATTTTGGGGTTTTTTTGGGGTTTTTTTTAGGGGATTTTAAGGACAAATCCCAGGATTTTTTTGGGACCAGTCCTGGGATATTTTTGGGATGGAATCCCAGAATTTGGGGGGTTTTTTTAGGGGATTTTTAGGACAAATCCCAAGATTTTTTCAGGGTGGAATCCCAGAATTTTGGGGTTTTTTTTGGGGTTTTTTTAGGGGATTTTGAGGCCGAATCCCAGGATTTTTTCGGGGCGGGATCCCGAGATTTTGGGGTTTTTTAGGGGCCTTTTTTGGGTTTTTTGCGGGGATTTTTTTCAGGAATTTTCTGTGGTTTTTTTGGGGTGGGATCCCAGGATTTATTTGGGATTTTTGGGGTTTTTTGGGGGATTTTTTGAGGAGGGATCCTGGGATATTTTTGGGTTGGAATCCCTGAATTTTGGGGTTTTTTTGGGTTTTTTTTAGGGGATTTTGTGGACAAATCCCGGGATTTTTTCGGGGTGGGATCCTGAGATTTTGGGGTTTTTTTGGGGTTTTTTTTCGGGATTTTTCTGTGGGGTTTTTTTTTGGGTGGAATCCCAGGATTTATTTGGGGTTTTTTGGGTTTTTTTTAGGGGATTTTGAGGATGAATCCTGGAATTTTTTCAGGGTCTTTCTGGGGCGGAATCCCCGAATTTTTGGGGTTTTTTTAGGGGATTTTGAGGAGGAATCCTGGGATTTTTCGGGGTCTTTTTGGGGTGGAATCCCTGAATTTTTGGGGTTTTTTGGAGGATTTTGAGGAGGAATCCTGGGGGTTTTTCAGGGAGCAATCCTGGGATATTTTTGGGGTGGAATCCCAGAATTTTGGGTTTTTTTTGGGTTTTTTTTTAGGGGATTTTAAGGACAAATCCCAGGATTTTTTTGGGACCAGTCCTGGGATATTTTTGGGATGGAATCCCAGAATTTGGGGGGTTTTTTTAGGGGATTTTTAGGACAAATCCCAAGATTTTTTCAGGGCGGAATCCCAGAATTTTGGGGGTTTTTTTGGGGTTTTTTTAGGGGATTTTGAGGCCGAATCCCAGGATTTTTCGGGTTTTTTTTAGGGGATTTTTAGGACAAATCCCAAGATTTTTTCAGGGTGGAATCCCAGAATTTTGGGGGTTTTTTTGGGGTTTTTTTAGGGGATTTTGAGGCCGAATCCCAGGATTTTTGGGGTTTTTAAAGGGGATTTCAAGGATGAATCCCAGGATTTTTTCAGGGTGGAATCCCAGAATTTTGGGGGTTTTTTTGGGGTTTTTTTAGGGGATTTTAAGGCCGAATCCCAGGATTTTTTCGGGGCGGGATCCCGAGATTTTGGGGTTTTTTTAGGGGCCTTTTTTGGGAGATTTTTGGGGGATTTTTTCAGGATTTTTCTGTGGTTTTTTTGGGGTGGGATCCCAGGACTTATTTGGGATTTTTGGGGTATTTTTTGAGGAGGAATCCTGGGATTTTTTCGGGGTCTTTTTGGGGTGGAATCCCAGAATTTTGGGGGATTTTTGGCTTTTTTTTCAGGGATTTTAAGAACGAATCCCAGGATTTTTTCGGGGCGGAATCCCGAGATTTTGGGGGTTTTTTAGGGGCCTTTTTTGGGATTTTTGGGGGTTTTTTTGGGGCGTTTGCACCCACCCTTGATGCGCTCTCCCTTGCTGAGGCTGAGCTCGCCCTCGCCCTGGGCCTGGTAGGGTCTCACAGCCAGGAAGGTGCGCCCAGGTACAGCTGAGTAAAGTTTCCTCTTCACCCCCCGGGACCCCAAAGTCCCCCCTGGGGTCCCCCCCGGGCCGGGGTCTCGGCTGAGGCCGCTGGAGCTGGGGGGGCACAAAGGGGAAAGGGGGGGGACACGGTGAGACCCCCGGGAAATGCCAAAATTGGGGGTCCCCGAGTCCCAAATTGGGGTTCCTGAGACCCCAAATGGGTTCTGGGGTCCTGATTTGGGGTCTTGGATGCAGAAACCCCCACCCAAAAGCCAAATGGGGGGTGCCCAGTCCCAAATTGGGGTCCTGAACCCCTAAATTTGGGGTCCCAGATCCAGAAACCCCAATTTTGGGGTCCCAGACTCTGGATTTGGGGTCCTGGACCCTTAAATTTGGGTTCCTGAGTCCCAAATTGGGGTTCCTGTGTCCCCAAATGGGTGCTGGGGTCCCAGTTTGGGACCCTGGATCCAGAGACCCCCACCCAAACCCCAGATTTGGGGTCTCAGAGACCCGAATTGGGACCCTGGAGTTCCAACTTGGGGTTCCCGAGTCCCAAATTGTGGTTCCTGAGACCCCAAATGGGTTCTGGGGTCCTGATTTGGGGTCTTGGATGTAGAGACCCCCACCCAAAAGCCAAATTTGGGGTCCCAGAGTCCGGATTTGGGGTCCTTGGGTCCCAAATTGGGGTCCTGGAGACCCAAAATGGGTCCTGGAGTCCCAATTTGGGGCCCTGGGTCCAGAGATCCCCACTCAAACCCCAAATTTGGGGTCCCAGACTCTGGATTTGGGGTCCTGGACCCTTAAATTTGGGTTCCTGAGTCCCAATTTGGGGTCCCTGGGTCCTGATTTGGGGTCTTGGATGCAGAGATCCCCACCCAACCCCCAAATTTGGGGTTCCAAAGTCCCAGTTTGGGGTCCTGGACCCTTAAATTTGGGTTCCTGAGTCCCAGATTGGGGTCCTGGATACCCAAAATGGGTCCTGGGGTCCCAGTTTGGGGTCCTGGATCCAGAGACCCCTACTCAAACCCCAGATTTGGGGTCTCAGAGACCCGAATTGGGACCCTGGAGTTCCAATTTGGGCTCCTAAGTCCCAAATTGGGGTTCCTGAGACCCCAAATGGGTTCTGGGGTCCTGATGTGGGGTCCTGGATGCAGAAACCCCCACCCAAAAGCCAAATTTGGGGTCCCAGACTCTGGATTTGGGGTTCCTGAGTCCCAAATTGGGGTCCTGGAGACCCAAAATGGGTTCTGGGGTCCCAGTTTGGGGTTCTGGACCCAGAGATCCCCACTCAAACCCCAAATTTGGGGTCCCAAAGTGCCAAATTGGGGTTCCTGAGTCCCCAAATGGGTTCTGGGGTCCCGATTTGGGGTCCTGGATGCAGAGACCCCCAGCCAAAAGTCAAATTTGGAGTCCCAGATGCTTAAATTGGGGTCTCGGAGCCTTAAATTTGGGTCCCAGAGTCCCAAACTGGGGTCTTGGACCCTTAAATTTGGGTTCCTGAGTCCCAAGTTGGGGTCCTGGATGCCCAAAATGGGTCCTGGGGTCCCAATTTGGGGTTCTGGACCCAGAGATCCCCACTCAAACCCCAATTTTGGGGTCCCAGAGTCCCAAACTGGAGTTCCTGAGACCCCAAATGGGTTCTGGGATCCTGATTTGGGGTCTTGGATGCAGAAACCCCCACCCAAACCCCAAATTTGGGGTCCCAGATGCTTAAATTGGGGTCTTGAATGCTTAAATTTGGGGTCCCAGAGTCCCAAACTGGGGTCCTGGATCCAGAGACCCCCACCCAAACCCCAAATGTGGGGTCCCAGAGTCCCAATTTGGGGTCCTGGACCCTTAAATTTGGGTTCCTGAGTCCCAAATTGGGGTCCTGGAGACCCAAAATGGGTCCTGGGGTCCCAGTTTGGGACCCTGGATCCAGAGACCCCCACTCAAAACCCAGATTTGGGGTCCCACATGCTTAAATTGGGGTCTCGGAGCCTTAAATTTGGGTTCCTGAGACCCCAAATGGGTTCTGGGGTCCTGATTTGGGGTTCTGGACCCAGAGACCCCCACCCAAACCCCAAATTTGGGGTCCCAGACTCCGGATTTGGGGTCCTGGGGTCCCAATTTGGGGTCCCTGGGTCCTGATTTGGGGTTCTGGACCCAGAGACCCCCACCCCAAACCCCAAGGCTCCTCCAGGTGCCACTCCCGGTGATCCCAAACCCCCAAATCCCCCCAAATCCACTCTGGACCCCCCCAAACCCCCCCAAATCCATTCTGGACTCCCCCAAACCCACTCGGGCCCCCCCCAAATCCCCCCAGGAGCCCCCTCCTCACACCTGGACCATCCTCGGAGCTTCCCTGGGTCCCATTTCAAGGGGTCCCAATGCCCCAAATCCCCCCAAACACCCCCAAAATCCCCCCCGACCCCCCCTAGACCATCTCAAAACCCCCTCAAACCCCCCCAAAATCCCCCCGACCCCCCCAAATCCAATTCTGGAGCCCCCCAAATCCCCCCAAAATCCCCCCCAAATCCCCTCTGTCCCGTACCTGGGCCTGTCCCAGGGCTCCTCCTGGGCTCCTCCAGGTGCCAACCCCGGTGGTCTCAGCCCCCCAAAACCTCCCCCAAACACCCCCAAAACCCCCCCCAAAATCCTCAAATTTCCTCCCAAAACCCCCCCAAATCCACTCGGGACCCCCTGGGTCCCATTTCAAGGGGTCCCAACCCCCAAATCCCCCCAATCCGCCCCCAATCCCCCCCAATCCCCCCTGTCCCGGTTACCTGGGCCTGCCCCGGGGCTGCCTCTGCGGCTCCTCCGGGTGCCAACCCCGGTGGTCTCAGCCCCCAAAACCTCCCCAAACACCCCCAAAACCCCCCCAAAATCCCCCAAACCCCCCCAAATCCACTCTGGTCCCCCCCAAATCCTCCCAAACCCACTCTGGACCCCCCAAATCCCCCCCAAATCCCCCCTGTCCCATACCTGGGCCTGCCCCGGGGCTGCCTCCAGGTGCCAACCCCGGTGGTCTCAGCCCCCCAAAACCTCCCCAAAATCCCCCAAAACCCCCCCAAAACCACTCTGGACCCCCCCAAACCCACTCTGGACCCCCCCAAATCCCCCCAATCCCCCCAAATCCCCCCTGTCCCGTTACCTGGGCCTGCCCCGGGGCTGCCTCCGCGGCTCCGCCTGGTGCCTCCCGCGGGACGGGGACCGAGCCCGAGCCCCCCAAATCCCCCCAAATCCCCCCAAAACCCCCCTAGACCCTTTCAAAACCCCCCCAAATCCACTCGGGACCCCCCAAACTCACTCTGAACCCCCAAAATCCCCTCCCAATCCCCCCCAATCCCCCCTGTCCCGGTTACCTGGGCCTGCCCCGGGGCTGCCTCTGCGGCTCCTCTGGGTGCCAACCCCGGTGGTCTCAGCCCCCCAAAACCTCCCAAACACCCCCAAAACCCCCCCAAAATCCCCCAAACCCCCCCAAATCCACTCTGGTCCCCCCCAAATCCTCCCAAACCCACTCTGGACCCCCCAAATCCCCCCCAAATCCCCCCTGTCCCATACCTGGGCCTGCCCCGGGGCTGCCTCCAGGTGCCAACCCCGGTGGTCTCAGCCCCCCAAAACCTCCCCAAAATCCCCCAAAACCCCCCCAAAACCACTCTGGACCCCCACTAATCCACTCTGGACCCCCCCAAATCCACTCTGGACCCCCCCAAATCCCCCCAAATGCCCCCAAATCCCCCCTGTCCCGTTACCTGGGCCTGCCCCGGGGCTGCCTCCGCGGCTCCGCCTGGTGCCTCCCGCGGGACGGGGACCGAGCCCGAGCCCCCCAAATCCCCCCAAAACCCCCCTAGACCCTTTCAAAACCCCCCCAAATCCACTCTGGACCCTCCCAAACCCTTCCAAACCTACTCTCGACCCCTCAAACCCACTCTGAACCCCCCAAATCCCCCCCAATCCCCCCGGTCCCGTTACCTGGGCCTGCCCCGGGGCTGCCTCCGGGTGCCGCCCCCGGTGGTCTCAGCCCCCCAAAACCTCCCCAAAATCCCCCAAAACCCCCCCAAATCCACTCTGGACCCCCGCAAATCCACTCTGGACCCCCCCAAATCCACTCTGGACCCCCCAAACCTCCCCAAACCCACTCTGAACCCCTCAAATCCCCCCTGTCCCGTACCTGGGCCTGCCCCGGGGCTGCCTCCGCGGCTCCTCCAGGTGCCAACCCCGGTGGTCTCAGCCCCCCAAAACCTCCCCAAAATCCCCCAAAACCCCCCCAAAACCACTCGGGGCCCCCCCAAATCCACTCTGGACCCCCCCAAGCCCTCCCAAATCCACTCTAGACTCCCCAATCCCCCCTGTCCCATTACCTGGGCCTGCCCCGGGTGCCGCCCCCGGGATGGGGACCGAGCCCGAGCCCCTCCAAACCCCCCAAACCCACTCGGGACCCCCCAAATCCACTCTGAACCCCCCAAATCCACTCTGGACCCCCACAAACCCCCCCAAATCCACTCTGAACCCCCCAAATCCCCCCTGTCCCATTACCTGGGCCTGCCCCGGGGCTCCTCCTGGACTCCTCCAGGTGCCAACACCGGTGGTCGCAGCCCCCCAAAACCTCCCCCAAACCCCCCCAAACCCCCCCAAACCCACTCTGGACCCCCTTAAATCCCCTCTGGACCCGCCCAATCCCCCCCAATCCCCCCAAATCCCCTGTCCCCGTTACCTGGGCCTGCCCCGGGGCTGCCTCCGCGGCTCCTCCGGGTGCCTCCCGCGGGACGGGGAGCGGGCCCGAGCGCCCCGGGGGGAGCTGGAGCTGCGCAGGGTCCCCGAGGGGGGCCTGGGGGCCGGGGGAGCCCCGGGGGGACCCCTCAGGACCCACTCGGGCAGGGCCCCGGCCCCGGTGTCGCTGTTGGCCCGCAGGAGGCGCTGGGGCGGCAGCAGCGGCCCCCGGAGCGGCTCCCGGCGGCGGCCGGCGAACTGCGGGCTCTCCTGGAACGGAACTGCGGGGAAATTGGGGGAATTTGGGGAAATTTGGGGAAATTTGGGGGAAATTTGGGGATTTTGGGGGGGGTTGGGTAAAGGAAGGGCCGGAGCCCCCAAACTCCTCCCATCCCCAATGTCCCCAAAGCCCCCCAGTGTCCCCGATGTCCCCAAGGCCCCAAATGTCCCCAGTGTCCCCAAAGTCCCCAACATCCTCAATGTCCCCAATGTCCCCCCGCTGTCCCCAATGTCCCCAAAGTCCCCAATGTCTCCAATGTCCCCAACGCCCCCAAATGTCCCCAATGTCCCCACAGTGTCCTCAATGTCCCCAAAGTCCCCAACATCCTCAATGTCCCCCCAATGTCCCCTCGCTATCCCCAATGTCCCCGTTGTCCCCAATCCCCCCAATGTCCCCAGTGTCCCCAGTGTCCCCAATGTCCCCAATGTCCCCAGTGTCCCCAATGTCCCCATTGTCCCCATTGTCCCCAATCCCCCCAATGTCCCCAATGTCCCCTCGGTGTCCCCAGGGCTCACCCACGTCGCTGTCCCGGTGGTTCTTGATGAGCTCGCCCAGCTCGAAGTTCCCGGCGATGACGGCCACCTGCCAGGGGACATTGGGGACAGGAGGGGACATTGGGGACAGCGAGGGGACAGAGACAGGGGTGGCAGGGACAGGAGGGGACATTGGGGACAGCGAGGGGACAGGGATGCAGGAAAAAAGGGGACAAAGGGACAGAGAGGGGACACTCACATGGGGGGGTCACCCCCTCCACAGTGTCCCCAGTGTCACCTGGGTGTGTCCCCAATGTCCCCAGTGTCAACTGGAACAGCGTCTGCTCCCAGTGTCACCAATGTCCCCAATGTGTGTCCCCATTGCCCCCAATGTCCCCAGTGTCCCCAATGATGTCCCCAGTGTCCCCAATGTCCCCATTGCCCCCCATGTCCCCATTGCCCCCAGTGTCCCCAATGGTGTCCCCATGTCCCCAATGGTGTCGCCATGTCCCCATTGCCCCCAGTGATGTCCCCAGTGATGTCCCCAGTGTCACCTGGAACAGTGAATGTCCCCATGTCCCCAGTAATGCCCCCAGTGTCCCCAATGATGTCCCCAGTGTTGTCCCCAGTGATGTCCCCATGTCCCCAATGATGTCCCCATTGCCCCCCATGTCCCCAGTGATGTCCCCATTGTCCCCAGTGATGTCCCCAGTGATGTCCCCAGTGTCCCCAGTGTCACCTGGAACGGCGTCTGCCCGCTGTTGTTCTTCACCTCCTTGTTGGCCCCGCGGTACAGGAGGATCCGGGCGCAGCTCTCCTGGGGGGACACCAAATGGCACCAAAGTGGCACCGAATGTCACCAAAAAATGGCACCAAAGTGGCACCGAATGGCACCAAAAAGTGGCACCAGAGTGGCGCCAATCCCCCATATCCCGAGGGCCCTCAGTGTCCCCATAATGTCCCCAATGTCACCCCAATGTCCCTCCAATGTCCCCAAATTCCCCCAATGCCTCCAATCCCCTCATTGTCACCAATGTCCCCATAATGTCCCCAATGTCACCCCAGTATTCCTAACCCCTGATGTCCCCGATGTCCCCAATGTCCTCAATCCCCCTGATGTCCCCAGTGTCCCCAACATCCCTGACGTCCCCAATGTCCCCAGGGTGTCCCCAATATCCCCAACATCCCCCAATGTCCCCAAGGTGCCACCTTGTTGTAGAGGGCGCAGATGTGCAGCGCGGTGTTGCCGGACACTCCAATGTCCCCAATGTCCCCAATGTCCCCGATCCCCCCAATGTCCCCAATCCTCTCAATGTCCCCCGATGTCCCCAGGATGTCCCCAGTGTCCCCAAGGTGCCACCTTGTTGTAGAGGGCGCAGATGTGCAGCGCGGTGTTGCTGGACACTCCCATGTCACTGTGTCCCCAATCCCCCCAATGTCCCCAGGATGTCCCCAATCCCCTCAATGTCCCCAGTGTCCCCAGTGTCCCCAAGGTGCCACCTTGTTCTAGATGTGCAGCGCGGTGTTGCCGGATGCCAATGTCCCCAGTGTCCCCAACATCCCTGATGTCCCCAGTGTCCCCAGTCCCCCCAATCCCCCCAATGTCCCCAATGTCTTCAGGATGTCCCCAGTGTCCCCAATCCCCCCAATGTCCCCAGGGTGTCCCCAAGGTGCCACCTTGTTGTAGAGGGCGCAGATGTGCAGCGCGGTGTTGCTGGATGCCCCAATGTCCCCAATGTCCCCGATCCCCCCGATGTCCCCGATCCCCTCAATGTCCCCAGGATGTCCCCAGGATGTCCCCAAGGTGCCACCTTGTTGTAGAGGGCGCAGATGTGCAGCGCGGTGTTGCCGGACATTCCCATGTCACTGTGTCCCCAATGTCCCCAATCCCCTCAATGTCCCCAATCCCCTCAATGTCCCCAATGTCCCCAATCCCCCTGATGTCCCCATTGTCCCCAATGTCCCCAGGGTGTCCCCAAGGTGCCACCTTGTTGTAGAGGGCGCAGATGTGCAGCGCGGTGTTGCCGGACGCGTTCTGTGCCGCCGCCTCGGCGCCGTAGAACAGCAAATGCTCCAAGTGCTGCGAGTGGCCGTGCTGGCACGCCTGGGGACACGGGGACATCAGCGGGGACACCGGCGGTGTTGGGAGTGTTGGGGACTTTGGGGACATTGGGGTCATTGTGGGGACATTGGGGTCATTGTGGGGACATTGGGGACACCAGGGGGTGTCAGGGATATTGGGGGCGTTGGGGGGATTGGGGGCTTGGGGACATTGTGGAGACGTTGGGGACATTGTGGGATTGGAGGGATTGGGGACACTGGGGACATTGGGGACACTGGGGACATTGGGGACACCAAGGGCGTTGGGGGTGTTGGAGGGATTGGGGACATTGGGGACATTGGGGACAATGGAATAAGTGGGGGCTTGGGGACATTGTGGGGGCATTGGGGGGATTGGGGTCATGGGGGAACTTGGGGACATTATGGGGACATTTGGGGGATTGGGGACATTGGGGCTGGTGGGGATATTTGGGGCAATGGGGACACTGGGGACATCGAGGAGAGTTGAGGGAGTTGGGGACATTGGGGGGACATGGAGGTCAATGTGGGGACATTGGGGACATCAAGGGCATCGGGGACATTGGGGGTGTTGGGGTCATTGGGGACATCATGGGGACATCATGGGGACATCAGGGACTTTGGGGTCATCATGGGGGCATTGGGGACATTTGGGATTTTGGAGGCATTGAAGGGTTGGGGACATTTGGGGACATTTGGGATTTTGGGAGCATTGAAGGATTGGGGACATTTGGGGGGATTGGGGACACCTGGGACTCTGGGGGGACAGGGATGATGGGGTGGCGCAGTGACACAGTGACGTGGCAGAGCGACAGACACGGTGACATCTGCCACTGGCACGGTGACAGGGTGACACGGTGACAGGGTGGCATGGTGACAGGGTGGCACTGTCCCTGTCACCTGACAGCCGTGCTCATGGGGGTGACTGACACAGGGGTGGGGTGACGGGGTGACAGTGTGACAATGCGACACGGTGACACAGGGTGACACAGGGTGACACAGGGTGACAATGTGACAGGGTGACACGGTGACACAGGGTGACACAGGGTGACACAGGGTGATGGGGTGACAACGTGACACAGTGACACGGGGTGACACAGGAGTGGGATGATGGGGTGACAGGGTGACAACGTGACGAGGTGACGGGGTGACACGGGCCGGCACGGTGACAGGGTGACAGGGTGACAGGGTGACAATGTCACAGCTGTCACCTCCCCTGGTGTACCTCCTGCCAGCTGTTCTGTGCCAGGGTGACACAGTGACATGGGGCCACAACGGGGTGACAAAATGAGGGGGTGACACGGTGACACAGGGATGGGATAACGGGGTGACAGGGTCACACAGGGATGGGGTGATGGGGTCACACAGTGACACAGGTGACAATGACCCAGGTGTCACCTGGTGAATCTCCTGCCAGCCGTTCTCGTCAGCCGTCCCGATGTGACAGTGATGATAATGGGATAACGGGGTGACACAGTGACACAGTGACGGGATGATGGGGTCACAGGGTGACAATGTGACACAGTGACACAGGTGACAGTGACACAGGTGACAATGACCCAGGTGTCACCTGGTGAATCTCCTGCCAGCTGTTCTCGTCGGCAGTGCCGATGTGACAGTGATGGTAACGGGATAACGGGGTCACACAGGGACATGGGATGATGGGGTCACAGGGTGACACAGTGACACGGTGACACAGTGACACGGGTGACAGTGACACAGGTGACAATGACCCAGGTGTCACCTGGTGTATCTCCTGCCAGCCGTTCTCGTCGGCCGTGCCGATGTGACACAGTGACACAGTGACACAGGGATGGGATGATGGGGTCACACAGTGACACAGTGACACAGTGACACAGGTGACAATGACAGGGCTGTCACCTGGTGTATCTCCTGCCAGCCGTTCTCGTCGGCAGTGCCGATGTGACAGTGATGATAACAGGGTGACAGGGTGACACAGGGATGGGATGATGGGATGATGGGGTCACAGAGTGACACAGTGACACAGTGACACAGGTGACAGTGACACAGGTGACAATCACCTGGTGTATCTCCTGCCAGCCGTTCTCGTCGGCCGTGCCGATGTGACAGTGATGATAACGGGATAATGGGGTGACAGGGTCACATAGCGATGGGATGATGGGGTCACAGGGTCACACAGTGACACAGGTGACAGTGACAATGACCCAGGTGTCACCTGGTGTATCTCCTGCCAGCCGTTCTCGTCAGCCGTCCCGATGTGACAGTGATGATAATGGGATAACGGGGTGACACAGTGACACAGGGATGGGATGATGGGGTCACACAGTGACACAGTGACACAGGTGACAATGACCCAGGTGTCACCTGGTGTATCTCCTGCCAGCCGTTCTCGTCGGCCGTGCCGATGTGACAGTGATGATAACGGGATAATGGGGTGACAGGGTCACATAGCGATGGGATGATGGGGTCACAGGGTCACACAGTGACACAGGTGACAGTGACAGTGACTCAGGTGTCACCTGGTGTATCTCCTGCCAGCCGTTCTCGTCAGCCGTCCCGATGTGACAGTGATGATAATGGGATAACGGGGTGACACAGTGACACAGGGATGGGATGATGGGGTCACACAGTGACACAGTGACACAGGTGACAGTGACCCAGGTGTCACCTGGTGTATCTCCTGCCAGCCGTTCTCGTCAGCCGTGCCGATGTGCGCGCGGTTGTAGAGCAGCAGCTCGCAGCACCGCGGGTCCCCGCCCACCATGGCCGTGTGGTACAGGGGGGTCAGACCCCGCCGGTCCTTGTAGTTCGGGGACCCGCCCAGGTCCAGCAGCGCCTGCGGGGACAATGGGGACACCCTTGGGACCCTCGGGTGACATCCATGGGACCTCTTGGGGACACCCCATGGCATCCTTGGGACACCCCTGTGGCACCCAAGGGTGTCACCCCTTCTTGTCCCTTTATTTGGGGACACCCCAGGTCCAGCAGCGCCTGCAGGGGACAATGGTGACACCTGTGGGACCCCTTGGTGACATCCCCAGATTTACCCCATGGCACCCACAGGACCCACAGCAATGTCACCCCCCCTTGTCCCTTTACTTGGGGACACCCCCAGTGCCTGTAGGTGACATGGGGACACCCTTGGGACCCCCTGGTGACATCCTCAGACCCCCCCGTGGCACCCAAGGGTGTCACCCCTGCTTATCCCTTTTATTGGGGACACCCCAGGTCCAGCAGCGCCTGCGGGGGACAATGGGGACACCCTTGGGACCCCCAGGTGACACCTGTGTGACCCCTTGGTGACACCCCATGGCACCCTTGGGACGCTCCCATGGCACCCACAGGGTGCCACCCCCGTGTCCCTATGTGTCCCCAGGTGTCTCCAGGTATGTCCCCAAGTGTGCCCAGGTGTGCCCAGGTATGTCCCCAGGTGCATCCCTATGTGACCCCAGGTGTGTCCCCATGCGACCCCAGCTGTCCCCAGGTGTGCTGTGGTTGTCCCTGTGTGTCCCAGGTGTCCCCAGGTGGTGTGTCCCAGGTGTCCCCAGGTGTCCCCAGGTGTCCCCAGGTGTCCCCAGGTGTGCCATTCTCACCAGCAGTGCCGGGTACCGCCTCGTGCACACCGCCCGGTGCAGCGCCATGGCTGTGCCACCCCCGTGTCCCTGTGTGTCCCTGTGTGTCCCCATCTGTCCCCAGGTGTCCCCAGGTGTGCCGGTCTCACCAGCAGGGCCGGGTACCGCCTCGTGCACACCGCCCGGTGCAGCGCCGTGGCTGTGCCACCCCCGTGTCCCTGTGTGTCCCTGTGTGTCCCTGTGTGTCCCCAGGTGTCCCCAGGTGTGCCCAGGTGTGCCCAGGTGTGCCGGTCTCACCAGCAGGGCCGGGTACCGCCTCGTGCACACCGCCCGGTGCAGCGCCCTCCCTGTGCCACCCCCATGTCCCTGTGTGTCCCTGTGTGTCCCTGTGTGTCCCCACTGTCCCCAGGTGTCCCCAGGTGTCCCCAGGTGTCCCAGGTGTGCCATTCTCACCAGGAGCGCCGGATACCGCCTCGTGCACACCGCCCGGTGCAGCGCCGTGGCTGTGCCACCCCTGTGTCCCTGTGTGTCCCTGTGTGTCCCAGGTGTCCCCAGGTGTCCCTGTGTGTCCCCAGGTGTCCCCAGGTGTCCCAGGTGTGCCATTCTCACCAGCAGGGCCGGGTACCGCCTCGTGCACACCGCCCGGTGCAGCGCCGTGGCTCCGTCGCGGGCGCGGAAATCCAGGTGGGCCCCGCCCAGGCAGAGCAGGCGAATGATCTCCACCTCCCCCGGGCCCTCGCGCTGCGCCGCCAGCGTCAGCGGCGTCTCTGGGGACAGCGGGGGGACATTGGGGACATCGGGGACAATGGGGGGCGTTGGGGACATCGGGGACAATGGGGGCATTGGGGACATTGGGGACAATGGGGGCGTTGGGGGTGTTGAGAGTATTTGGGGGCATCCGGGGCAATGGGGACAATGGGGCCGTTGGGGCCGTTGGGGACATTGGGGACAATGGGGGCATTGGGGACATCGGGGGATTGCAGACATCAGGGACACTGGGGACAATGGGGACATCAGGGGGATTGGGGACATTGGGGGCGTTGGGGGCCTTGGGGACATTTGGGGACATTGAGAGGATTTGGGGACATTGGGGACATTGGGGGGATTTGGGAGATTTGAGGATATTGGGGACATTGGGGATGTTGAGAGGATTTGGGGGCGTTGAGGACATTGGGGACATCAGGGGGGTTGGGGACATCAGGGGACAATGGGGGCGTTGGGGACATCAGGGGGGTTGGGGACATTGGGGACAATGGGGGCGTTGGGGGCATTGGGGACATCGGGGGGGTTGGGGACAATGGGGACGCTGAGAGGATTTGGGGACATTGGGGACATCAGGGACATTGGGGACAATGGGGACATCGGAGGGATTGGGGGCATTGGGGACATTGAGAGGACTTGGGGACATTGGGGGGATTTGGGACATTTGGGGATATTGGGGACACTGGGGAAATTTGGGGACACTGGGGACACTGGGGACATTGGGGGTTTTGGGGACATCAGGAACATTGGGGGGATTTTTGAGGTGTCCCAGGTGATTTTTTTGGGGTAATTTTGGGGGTGATTTTGGGCTGATTCTGGGATGATTTTGGGATGATTTTTGGGATGATTTTGGGCTGAGTTTTTGGGATGATTTTGGGGTTTTTGGCTCTCACTCCCTGAGTCGGAGTCGTGGTAGTTGGGGATTTTTGGGGTGATTTTGGGGTGATTTTGGGCTGATTTTTTTGGCTGATTTTGGGGATGATTTTGAGGTGTTTTGGGCTGATTTTTTTGGCTGATTTTGGGGATGATTTTGAGGATGATTTTGGGGTGATTTTGAGGTGTTTTGGGCTGATTCTTTGGGCTGATTTTGGGGATGATTTTGGGGTGATTTTTGGGGTTTTTGGCTCTCAACCCCGAGTTGGAGTCGTGGTAGTTGGGGATTTTTGGGGTGATTTTGGGGTGATTTTCGGCTGAATTTTTGGGATGATTTTGGGGTGACTTGAGGATGATTTTGGGGTGATTTTTTAGGGTGATTTTGGGGATCATTTTGGGCTGAGTTTTTGGGGTGATTTTGGGGGCAATTTTTGGGGTGATTTTTAAGGTGATTTTAAGGTGATTTTGGGGATGATTTTCGGGGTGATTTTTGGGGTGATTTTGGGGTGTTTTGGGCCGATTTTTTGGGATGGTTTTGGGGATGATTTTGGGGGTGATTTTTGGCTGAGTTTTTGGGATGATTTTGGGGGTGATTTTGGGATGATTTTCGGGGTGATTTTGGGGTGGTTTTGGGATGATTTTGGGCTGAGTTTTTGGGATGATTTTGGGTGATTTTGGGATGATTTTGGGCTGAGTTTTTGGGATGATTTTGGGGTGACTTTGAGGATGATTTTGGGGTGATTTTGGGGGTTTTTGGCTCTCACTCCTGAGTCGGAGTCATGGTAGTTGGGGATTTTTTGGGGTGATTTTTGGGGAGATTTTGGGGATGATTCTGGGGTGATTTTGGGGGTGATCTTGGGGGTGATCTTGAGGTGTTTTGGGCTGATTTTTTGGGCTGATTTTGGGATGACTTTGGGGTGATTTTTGGCTGAGTTTTTGGGGTGATTTTGGGATGATTTTGGGGATGATTTTGGGGTGATTTTGGGGTGTTTGGGGCTGATTTTTTTGGCTGATTTTGGGGTGATTTTGGGCTGAGTTTTTGGGATGATTTTGGGGGTGATTTTGGGATGATTTTGGGGTGACTTTGGGATGATTTTGGGGTGATTTTGGGATGATTTTGGGGTGATTTTGGGATGATTTTGGGATGATTTTGAGGTGTTTTGGGCTGATTTTTTGGGCTGATTTTGGGGTGATTTTGGGGGTTTTTGGCTCTCACCCCCCGAGTCGGAGTCGTGGTAGTTGGGGTCCAGCCCCCGCTCCAGCAGCCGCGCCACCTTCTCGGCCGAGCCGTGCTGGACGTAATCCAGAAACTTCCGCAGCCCCGTCTGGGGACACCGGGGGGACGAAATTGGGGACATTTGGGGACATTTGGGGACATTTGGGGGACATTGGGGACATTTGGGGACATTGGGGGATTGGGGACATTCAGGGGATTTGGGACATTGAGGACATTGAGGACATTGGGGACATTGGGGACATTTGGGGGACATTTGGAGATATTTGGGGACATTTGGGGACATCATGGGGGACATTGGGGACATTGGGGACATTGGGGACATTTTGGGGACATTGGGGACATTTTGGGGACATTGGGGACATTGGGGGGATTTGGGGACATTTTGGGAACATTTGGGATATTTGGGGACATTTTGGGGACACCCAGGAGCCCCCAGGGGATATTGGGAAGGGGCGGCCCCACACAGGCTGGAGGCGTGGCCTCGGTGATGAGGGGCGTGGTCAGGGAAGGGGGCGTGGCCAAAAGGCAAAGGGGCGATGTCATCATGTAATGGGCGTGGCCAACACAAAAAGGGGGCGGGGCCAGGAGAGGGTGTAGTTGTGACCAAAGGGGTGTGGCCACAGAGGGGGGCGTGGCCGGGTGATTTGCTGAGAAGGGCGTGGCCACAGTGCAGGGGGCGTGGCCATAGAATAGAATGGGGGGGTTTGGCCAATGAGTAGAGGGGTGTGGCCTACACACATGGGCAGGGCAAAGGGAAGGGGGCGTGTCCAAGGACATGGGGGCGTGGCCAATGACCAGAGGGTGTGGCCAGGTACTTATGGGGGCGTGGCCACTGCAGAGTGCATAGCATAGGAAAGAGGCGTGGCCAAATGGCAGGGAGGGCGTGTCAATGAAGAGAGGGGCGTGGTCAGGAAGGACGGGGGCGTGGCCTCGGGGCAGGGGGCGTGTCCCACCCACCTTGGTGTGGAGCTTGGCCAGTTGCTTCTCGTCCAGGTTCGTTTGTTTGTACACCCGGGTCTTGTACCGGAACTGGGGGCGGGGTCAGTACGGGGCCACGCCCACAACACAGTGGGGCACGCCCCCACCCTGCCCAGACCACGCCTACCCGGTGGGGAACACCCTACGCCCCCCTAAGCCACGCCCACCCTGCTGGATACCGCCCTACATCTGCCCTAAGCCACACCCAGTCAGCGGGGCACGCCCCTAAATGGAGGCCACGCCCACCCCATGGCCACACCCAAACTCAGGCCACGCCCACTCCGCATCATTTTAACCCCAAATCTGCCACTTTTAACCCAATTCTCTTTCATTGACCCCGCCCCAAATTGAAACCACGCCCCTGGACCACACCCACAATGACCACGCCCACAAACCAACAGGCCACATCCACCTCACATCAATTTCACCCCAAATCCGCCAATTCTCCCTCATTAACCCCACCCAAAATGGACTCCACACCTCCTATGACCACACCCACTAGGACCACGCCCCCCATGACCACACCCAAACCCTGACCACGCCCACTCCACACCATTTTAACCCCAAATCTGCCACTGTTACCCAACTTCTCCTTCATGTACCCCACCCCAAATTGACACCACACCCCCCAGGGCCACACCCACTGTGACCACGCCCCACCGTGACCCCTCCCACACCCTGACCACGCCCACTCCACATCAATTTAACCCAAATTCCAACAATTTTACCCCAATTCTCACCCACGTATCCCACCCCAAACTGACACCACACCCCCATGACCACACCCATGGTGACCACGCCCACAAACCAACAGGCCACGCCCACTCCACACCATTTTAACCCCAAATCCGCCACTTTTACCCAGATTCTCCCACATCAACCCCACCCCAAATTGACACCACACCCCCCAGGGCCACACCCACTGTGACCACGCCCACAAACCCTGACCACGCCCACCTCTCACCATTATAACCCCAAATTCGCCACTTTTATCCGAATTATCCCCCATGTGCCCCCACCCTAAATTGGCGCTACGCCCAACAGGACCACACCCACAGCGACCACGCCCCACCGTAACCCCTCCCACACCCTGGCCACGCCCACTCCACATCAATTTAACCCCAAATCCGCCACTTTTACCCAACTTCTCCCCCACGTCCCCCACCCCAAACACCTCCAGGACCCCTCCCACAGCGACCACGCCCCACCGTGACCCCTCCCACACCCTGACCACGCCCACCTCGAGGTAGGGCACGCCCTGGTCGAAGCTCTGGGGGTAGTCGCGCAGCGGGCGCTCCTCGTCCAGGAACTTGGCGTCGCGGCCGGCGGCCGCCGGCTGGAAGAGGCCGTAGTTGAGGCCGTCGTGGAGCCCCTCGGTCAGGGCGCACAGCAGCTGCTGCTTGGCCGCCCACACGGCCGCGCCCGGGTCGAAGCGCAGGCACTTCTGGGGAGCGGCCAGAAATTCGGGGGGTCAGGGGAACAGGGGGGAGCCCGGGAAAGGAAAATCGCGAAGAGAGGAACCCAAAAATCCCCGGGTTTGGGCGAGGAAAATGGCCTAAATGGCCTCAAAATGGCGCCCAAAAGTCCCAAAAATGCAGATTTGGGGGGGTCAGGGCAGGGGGAACCCCAAAAGGGAAACCCCCAATGAGGGGATGGTAAAAATCCCCGGGTTTGGGGAGTGTAGGGTGAGGAAAATGGCATAAATGGCCTCAAAATGGTGCCCAAAATGGCCCCAAACCCACTGAGATTAATCCCAAAAATGGAGTCCCAAAGGTTTTTGGGGGGTCAGGGGAACGGGGGGGACCCCAGAAAGGAAAATCGCGAAGAGAGGAACCCAAAAAATCCCCGGGGTTTGGGGAGTGCTGGGTGAGGAAAATGTCCCGAATGGCCTCAAAATGACCCAAAAAAAGTCCCCAGAAAGTCCCCAGAAAGCCCTGGGATTAATCCCAAAACTGCAGATTTGGGGGCTCAGGGCATGGGGAACCCCAAAAGGGAAACCCCCAATGAGGGGATGGTAAAAATCCCCGGGTTTGGGGAGTGTAGGGTGAGGAAAATGCCCTAAACAGCCTCAAAATGGTGCCCAAAATGGCCCCAAAAACCCCTGGGATTAATCCCAAAAATGGAGCCCCGAAGGTTTTTGGGGGGTCAGGGTCACAGGGAACCCCAAAAAAGAAAATCGTGATGAGAGGAACCCAAAAAATCCCCGGGGTTTGGGGAGTGCTGGGTGAGGAAAATGCCCCGAATGGCCTCAAAATGGCGCCCAAAAAACCCCTAAAAATCCTTTAGGCTGAGTCCCAGAAATGCAGATTTGAGGGGTCAGAGCAGGGGGAACCCCAAAAATGAAAGCCCAGAGGGTTTGGGGTGAGGGGATCCCAAAAATCCCCCAGGTTTGGGGAGAGTTGGGTGAGGAAAATGGCCTAAATGCCCTCAAAATGGCCCCAAAAATGGCCCCAAAAACCCCTGGGATTAATCCCAAAAATGCAGATTTGGGGGTCAGGGCATGGGGAACCCCAAAAGGGAAACCCCCAGTGAGGGGATGGTAAAAAACTGGAAAATTCTCTTTTTTTTTTTTTTTTTTTTTTGAGCAAAAAATATCAATTTTTAAGGGAAAATTCCCATTTATTTGGAATGAATTCCCCATTTTTGGTTTTAAAAAATCCCACTTTTTTTCCCTCTTCCCCCCAATTTTTTGGCGAAAAAAATCTCAAAAATCTCAATTTTTAACAGAAAATCCCAATTTTTTGGGGGGGGGGGAATTCCCATTTATTTGGCACGAACCCCCCCATTTTTGGGTTAAAAAAAACCCAATTTTTTTTCCTCTTCCCCCCAGTTTCTTGGGGGAAAAAAATCTCAATTTTTAAGGGAAAATTCCCATTTATTTGGGCTGAAATCCCCATTTTTGGGGGGGTAAAAAAATCCCCAATTTTTTTTCCTCTTCCCCCCAATTTTTTTCCTCTTGCCCCCAATTCTTTGGCGAAAAAAAATCTCAATTTTTAAGGGAAAATTCCCATTTTTTTGGGTGGGAAAATTCCCATTTATTTGGCATGAATTCCCCATTTTTGGGTTTAAAAAACCCCAATTTTTTTTCCTCTTCCCCCCATTTTTTTTTTCTTCTTCCCCCCAATTTTTTTCCTCTTCCCCTCAATTTTTTAGGGCGAAAAAATTTCAATTTTTTTGGGAAAATTCCCTTTTTTTTTTTTGAAAAATTGCATTTATTTGGGCCAAAACCCCCCATTTTTGGGTTTAAAAATCCCCAATTTTTTTTCCTCTTCTCCCCAATTCTTTGGCGAAAAAAAATCTCAATTTTTACGGGAAAATTCCCAAATTTTTTTTGGAAAAATTCCCATTTATTTGGGCCAAAACCCCCCATTTTTGGGTTTAAAAATCCCCAATTTTTTTCCTCTTCCCCCCAAATTTTAGTGAAAAAAATCTCAATTTTAAGGGAAAATTCCCTTTTTTGAGGGAAAAAATCCCCAATTTTTTTCCTCTTCTCCCCAATTCTTTGGCGAAAAAAAATCTCAATTTTTACGGGAAAATTCCCAAAATTTTTTTGGAAAAATTGCATTTATCTGGGCCGAAACCCCCCATTTTTGGGTTTAAAAAAGCCCCAATTTTTTTTCCTCTTCCCCCCAATTTTTTTCCTCTTCTCCCCAATTTTTTTCCTCTTCCCCTCAATTTTTTAGGGCGAAAAAATCTCAAGTTTTACGGGAAAATTCCCAATTTTTTTGGGGGAAAAATTGCATTTATCTGGGCCAAAACCCCCCATTTTTGGCGGTAAAAAAATCCCAATTTTTTTTTCCTCTTCCCCCCAATTTTTAGCGAAAAAAAAAATCTCAATTTTTAACGAAAAATCCCCAATTTTTTGGGTTTAAAAATCCCCAATTTTTTTTCCTCTTCCCCCCAATTTTTTAGCGAAAAAAAAATCTCAATTTTTACGGGAAAATTCCCATTTATTTGGGCTGAATTCCCCATTTTTGTGTTTAAAAAAATCCCAATTTTTTTCCTCTTCCCCCCAATTTTTAGCGAAAAAAAATCTCAATTTTTAACGAAAAATTCCCAATTTTTTGGGTTTAAAAAATCCCAATTTTTTTTCCTCTTCCCCCCAATTTTTAGCGAAAAAAAATCTCAATTTTTAACGGAAAATTCCCATTTATTTGGGCCGAAACCCCCATTTTTGGGGGTAAAAAAATCCCAATTTTTTTTCCTCTTCCCCCCAATTTTTTGGGGAAAAAAACCCCAATTTATTTTCCTCTTCCCCCCAATTTTTAGTGAAAAAAATCTCAATTTTTAACGGAAAATCCCCAATTTTTTGGGTTTAAAAACCCCAATTTTTTTCCCTCTCCCCCCCAATTTTCCCCTTCCCATCCCCGCTATTTCCCCGCCCGTTCCCGCTGGTTTTTTTGCCCCATTCCCGATATTCCCCGGCATTTTGGGCCTCACCGTCTGGTGCAGGTCGGGGATGCCGATGCGGAACACCATCATGCTGAAATGGTCCTCGGGCGGCGGCCGGGGGGGGCCCCGGGAGGGTCCCCGGGGGGGGCCGGGGTTGGTTCCGGGGGGGCCCTCGCGGGAGCTCCCGGAGTCCGAATCGGCCTCGGGGTACTCGGAGCCCCGACCGCCCTCGTCCTCCTCGCTGGAGGCCGGCGTGCGCGGCATCGCCTCACCATGCCAGGCTGCGGGAACAGCGGGAAAACGGTCACGGAACGGCACCGAGAGCACCCAGGTTGTGTCAGAATGGCACCAAAACGGCACCGAAAGCACCCAGGTCTACTCAAAATGGCACCAAAACGGCACCGAGAGCACCCAGGTTGTGTCAGAATGGCACCGAGAGCACCCAGGTTGTGTCAGAATGGCACCAAAACGGCACCGAAAGCACCCAGGTTGTGTCAGAATGGCACCGAAACGGCACCAAAACCACCCAGATTGTCTCAAAACGGCACCAAAACCACCCAGATTGTGTCAAAATGGCACCAAAAGCACCCAGGTTGTGTCAAAACGGCACCAAAACAGCACCGAAACCACCCAGGTCTACTCAAAATGGCACCAAAACGGCACCGAAAGCACCCAGGTTGTGTCAAAATGGCACCAAAAGCACCCAGGTTGTGTCAAAATGGCACCAAAACGGCACTGAAAGCACCCAGATCTACTCAGAACGGCACCAAAACCACCCAGGTCTCCTCAAAATGGCACCAAGACCACCCAGATCTACTCAGAACGGCACCAAAATCACCCAGATGTTCTCGAAATGGCACCAAGACCACCCAGATTGTGTCAGAATGGCACCAAAACGGCACCAAAACCACCCAGGTCTACTCAAAATGGCAGCAAAACCACCCAGGTTGTGTCAAAACGGCACCAAAATGGCACCAAAATCACCCAGATTGTCTCAAAACGGCACCAAAACCACCCAGGTTGTGTCAAAACGGCACCAAAACAGCACCGAAACCACCCAGGTCTACTCAAAATGGCACCAAAACAGCACCGAAAGCACCCAGGTTGTGTCAAAATGGCACCAAAAGCACCCAGGTTGTGTCAAAATGGCACCAAAACGGCACTGAAAGCACCCAGATCTACTCAGAACGGCACCAAAACCACCCAGGTCTCCTCAAAATGGCACCAAGACCACCCAGATCTACTCAGAACGGCACCAAAATCACCCAGATGTTCTCGAAATGGCACCAAGACCACCCAGATTGTGTCAGAATGGCACCAAAACGGCACCAAAACCACCCAGGTCTACTCAAAATGGCAGCAAAACCACCCAGGTTGTGTCAAAACGGCACCAAAATGGCACCAAAATCACCCAGATTGTCTCAAAACGGCACCAAAACCACCCAGGTTGTGTCAAAACGGCACCAAAACAGCACCGAAACCACCCAGGTCTACTCAAAATGGCACCAAAACAGCACCGAAAGCACCCAGATTGTGTCAGAACGGCACCAAAACGGCACTGAAAGCACCCAGGTTGTGTCAGAATGGCACCGAAAGCACCCAGGTTGTGTCAAAACGGCACCAAAATCACCCAGATCTACTCAGAATGGCAGCAAAACCACTCAGATCTCCTGAAAACGGCACCGAAACCACCCAGGTCTCCTCAAAACGGCACCTAAAGTCATCAAAACCACCCAAATCTCCTCAAAACGGCACCAAAACCACCCAGATCTACTCAAAACGGCACCAAAACCACCCAGATCTACTCAGAACGGCACCAAAATCACCCAGATGTTCTCGAAATGGCACCGAAAGCACCCAGATTGTGTCAGAATGGCACCAAAACGGCACCAAAACCACCCAGGTCTACTCAAAATGGCAGCAAAACCACCCAGGTTGTGTCAAAACGGCACCAAAACGGCACCGAGAGCACCCAGATCGTCTCAGAATGGCACCAAAACGGCACCAAAATCACCCAGGTTGTGTCAAAATGGCACCAAAACCACCCAGATCTACTCAGAATGGCACCAAAATTCATCAAAACCACTCAGATTGTGTCAAAATGGCACCAAAACCACCCAGATCTACTCAGAACAGCACCAAAACGGCACCAAAACCACCCAGGTTGTGTCAAAACGGCACCAAAACGGCACCGAAAGCACCCAGGTTGTGTCAAAATGGCACCAAAATCACCCAGATCTACTCAGAATGGCAGCAAAACGGCACCAAAACCACCCAGATTGTGTCAAAACGGCACCAAAAGTCATCAAAACCATCCAGATTGTCTCAAAATGGCACCAAAACCACCCAGATTGTGTCAAAACGGCACCAAAATCACCCAGATCTACTCAGAATGGCACCAAACTCATCAAAATCATCCAGATTGTGTCAAAATGGCACCAAAACGGCACCAAAACCACCCAGATTGTGTCAGAATGGCACCAAAACCACCCAGATCTCCTCAAAATGGCACCAAAATCACCCAGGTTGTGTCAAAATTGCTCCAAAACTCATCAAAACCACCCAGATCTCCTCAAAATGGCACCAAAATCACCCAGGTTGTGTCAAAATGGCACCAAAACGGCACCAAAACCACCCAGATTGTCTCAAAATTGCTCCAAAACTCATCAAAACCACCCAAATCTCCTCAAAATGGCATCAAAATCACCCAGGTCTCCCCAAAACGGCACCAAAACTCATCAAAATCACCCGGATCTACTCAGAATGGCACCAAAAGTCATCAAAATCCCCAAATATTCTCTCAAAAGTCCCCAGAAATCCTCTCAAAATCCCCAAAATCCCCAAAATCCTCTCAAAAGTCTCCAAAATCCTCTCAAAATCCCTAAAACTCCTCTCAAAATCCTCTCAAAATCCCCAAAAATCCTCTCAAAATTCCTCAAAATCGTCCAAAATCCCCAAAAATCCCCCAAAAAACCCCAAAATCCCCCAAAATCCCGCAAAAATCCTCTCAAAAGTCACCAAAATCCTCTCAAAAATCCCCCAAAATCTCCCAAAAAAACCCAAAATCCCCCAAAATCCCCCCAAATCCTCTCAAAATCCTCTCAAAATCCCCCAAAATTCATCTCGAAAATCCCCAAAAATTCCCCAAAATCCTCAAAAATCCCCCAAATCCCCCAAAATCTCCCCCCAAAAACCCCAAAATCCCCCCAGACCCCCCCCCCCAGAATCCCCCCCGAAGGCCCCAAAGCCCCCAGACCCATTTGGGACCCCTCCCCCCCCTTGCACGCGCGTGTGCAAAGGCCCCGGAGGTGGCACCGGGGGTGACAATGGGACCCCATGTGTGACATTGAGGGTGGCACCGGGGGTGACATTGGGACTCTGGAGGTGGCACCGGGGGTGACAATGGGACCCCATGTGTGACACTGAGGGTGGCACCGGGGGTGGCACTGGGACCCCTCATGTGTGACACCAGGGGTGGCACTGGGGGTGACATTGGGACCCTTGAGTGACACTGGGGATGACACTGGGGGTGGCACTGGGACCCCATTTGTGACACTGGGGGTGGCACTGGGGGTGGCACTGAAGGTGGCACTGGGACCCTCAAGTGACACTGGAGGTGACAATGGGACCCCATGTGTGACACTGAGGGTGACACTGGGACTCCCCACGTGTGACACCAGAGGTGACATTGGAGGTGACATTGGGTCCTCACGTGTGACATTGAGGGTGGCACCGGGGGTGACACTGGGACCCCATGTGTGACACCGGGGGTGACAATGGGACCCCAGGTGTGACACTGAGGGTGGCACCGGGGGTGACACTGGGGGTGACAATGGGACCCCATTTGTGACACCGAGGGTGGCACTGGGACCCCTCACGTGTGACACCAGAGGTGACACTGGGGGTGACATTGGGACCCTGGGGGTGACATTCAGGGTGGCACTGGGACCCCATTTGTGACACTGGGGGTGGCACTGGGGGTGACACTGAGGGTGGCACTGGGACTCCCCACGTGTGACACCAGAGGTGACACTGGGACCCTCGAGTGACACTGGGGGTGACAATGGGACCCCACGTGTGACACCGAGGGTGACAATGGGGGTGACACTGGGACCCCATTGGTGACACTGGGGGTGACACGGGGTGACATTGAAGGTGACATTGGGACCCTGGGGGTGACATTCAGGGTGGCACCGGGACCCCATTTGTGACACTGGGGGTGGCACTGGGACCCCAGGTGTGACATTGGAGGTGACACCGAGGGTGACACCGAGGGTGACATTGAAGGTGACACTGAGGGTGGCACTGGGACCCCTCACGTGTGACACCAGAGGTGACACTGGGGGTGACACTGGGGGTGGCACTGGGACCCCATTTGTGACACTGGCGGTGACACTGGAGGTGACCTTGGGTCCCCAAGTGTGACACAGGGGTGACAATGGGGGTGGCACTGAGGGTGGCATGGGGACACTCACGGGACACCGGAGGTGACAATGGGACCCTTGTGTGACACCGGCAGTGACACCAGGGGTGGCACTGGGACCCCGGAGGTGACACCGGCAGTGACATCACAGGTGGCACTGGGGGTGACATTGAAGGTGACATCGAGGGTGACACTGGGGGTGGCACCACAGGTGACACTGGGACCCCATGTGTGACACTGGGGGTGACACTGAGGGTGGCACTTGGTCCCCAAGTGTGACACGGGGGGTGACACCGGGGGTGACACTTTTGGGTGACACTGAAGGTGGCACTGGGACCCCAGAGGTGACACCAATGGTGACACTGGGAGTGGCACTGGGGGTGACACCGGGGGTGACACTGAGGGTGGCACTGGGACCTCGGCAGTGACCCCGTGTGCCAACACCCCCCCCCCAAAAATGTCACCCCAAAAATGTCACCCCCAAAGATTGTCCCAAAAAGTGTCACCTAAAAAATGTCACCCCAAAAAGTGTCACCCCCTCCAAAAGTGTCACCCCCAAAAAGTGTCACCCCAATGTCACCATGTCACAACAAAAGTGTCACCGTGTCACCCAAAAAGTGTCACCCCCAAAAACTGTCCCAAAAAATGTCACCCAAAATTGTCACCCGCAATAAATGTCACCCCCAAAAAGTGTCACCCTAAAGGCTGCCCCAAAAATTGTCACCCAAAAGTGCCACACCCCAATGTCACCCCAAGTGTCACTCAGAAAGTGTCACCCTCAATAAATATCACTGAAAAGTGTCACCCAAAAATGTCACTCAAAAAGTGTCACCCCCCCAAAATTGTCACCCAAAAAGTGTCACCCCCCAAAACTGTCCCCAAAACTGTCACCACAAAAGGTGCCACCTCCAAAAGTGTCACCCTCCCAAAAACTGTCCCCAAAAGTGTCACCCCAATAAACGTCACTCATAAAGTGTCACTCGAAATTGTCACCTCAGAAAGTGCCACACAATAAATGTCACCCCCCAAAAATTGTCACCCCAAAATTGTTGCCCCCCCAAAAATGTCACCCTAAAGTGCCACACAATAAATGTCACCCCCAATAAATGTCACCCTCCAAAAATTGTCACCTCAAAAAGTGAAGACTGCCCCAAAAATTGTCACCCCGAAAGTGTCACCCCCAAAAAGTGTCACCAAAAAGCGTCACCCTAAAGTGTCACCCCCATAAATGTCACCTAAAAGTGTCATCCAAAATTGTCACCCCAAAAAATGTCACCCCAAAAAATGTCACCCAAAATTGTCACCCCAAAGTGCCACCCCCAATAAACGTCACCCAAAAAGTGTCACCTCCAAAAGTGTCACCCTGCCAAAGAGTGTCCCAAAAAGTGTCACCCAAAAGTGTCATCTGCAATAAATGTCACCCCTAAAAAGTGTCATCACCTAAAAAGTGTCACCCCAATAAGTGTCACCCCAATAAGTGTCACCCAAAAAGTGTCACCCTCCCAAAGACTGTCCCAAAAGGTGTCACTCAAAAGTGTCACCCCAAAATGCCACGCCCAATAAATGTCACCCAAAAAGTGTCACCCCCAATAAATGTCACCCTTCAAAAACTGTCACCCGAAAGTGTCACCCCCAATAAATGTCACCGTCCAAAAATTGTCACCCCCCCAAAGACTGTCCCAAAAAGTGTCACCCCCAAAAAGTGTCACACCAATGTCACCCCCAAAGTGTCACCTCAATAAATGTCACCCCAGAAGTGTCACCTCCAAAATTGTCACCCCAAAAATGTCACCTCAATAAATGTCACCCCAGAAGTGTCATGCCCCAAAATTGTCACCCCCAAAGACTCCCAAAAATGTCACCCAAAAATGTCACCCAAAATCGTCACAAAAGGTGCCACCCAAAATTGTCACCCTGAAAATGTCACCCTAAAGCGCCACTCCAAAGACTGTCCCAAAAATGTCACCCAAAAAACGTCACACAAAAGTGTCACCCCCAGTGTCACCCAAAAACTGTCCCAAAAATTGTCACCCAAAAGTGTCACCCAAAAAGTGTCACCCAGAAGTGTCACCCCAGTAAATGTCACTCAAAAAGTGTCACCCCCAGATTGTCCCAAAAACGTCACCCAAAAATGTCGTGCCTAAAGTGTCACCCAAAAAGTGTCACCACCAATAAATGTCACCCCAAAAGTGTCACCTGAAAAGTGTCACCCTAAGAGGGTCACACCCCAAAAAAGTGTCCCAAAAAATGTCACCCAAAAGTGCCACCCCAAAGACTGTCCCGGAAATGTCACCCGAAAATCGTCACCTGAAAATTGTCACCCTCCAAAACTGTCACCCAAAAAATGTCCCAAAAAAGCGTCACCCCAAAAAGTGTCACTACCCCAATGTCACCCCAATAAACGTCACCCAATAAACGTCACCCAATCAATGTCACCCAATCAATGTCACGCCAAGAGTGTCACCCCAATTAATTTCACTTAATAAATGTCACCCCAATAAATGTCACCCAATAAAGGTCACTCTAATTAATGTGACCCCAAGTGTCACCCAATAAACGTCACCGAATAAACGTCACCCCAATAAATGTCACCCAATGTCACCCAATCAATGTCACCCTAATTAATGTGACCCCAAGTGTCACCCAATAAATGTCACCCGATGTCACCGAATAAACGTCACCCCAAGAATGTCACCCAATGAATGTCGCCCCAATTAATGTCACCCCAATTAGTGTCACCCAATCAATGTCACCCAATAAACGTCACCCCAAATATGTCACCCAATAAACGTCCCCCAATAAGTGTCACCCAATAAACATCACCCAATGTCACACCAAGAACATCACCCAATAAGTGTCACCCTAATAGTGTCACCCCAATAAATGTCACCCCAATTAACGTCACCCCAAGAGTGCCACCCAATAAATGTCACCCAATAAATGTCACCCAATAAACGTCACCCAATCAATATCACCCCAATAGTGTCACCCCAATTAATGTCACCCAATAAACGTCACCCCAATAGTGTCACCCAATCAATGTCACCCAATCAATGTCACCCAGTAAGTGTCACCCCAAGAGCGTCACTCAATAAATGTCACCCCAATTAATGTCACTCCAAGAGTGTCACCCAATCAATGTCACCCAATAAACATCACCCCAAATATGTCACCCAATTAATGTCACCCCATAAACGTCACCCGATAAACGTCACCCAATCAATGTCACCAAATAAACGTCACCCAATTAATGTCACCCAATAAATGTCAGCCAATACATGTCACTCCAAGAGTGTCACCCAATCAATGTCAGCCAATAAACGTCACACCTAGAGTGTCACCCAATAAAAGTCCCCCCAAGAATGTCACCCAATAAACATCACCCTATAAATGTCACCCCCAATTAATGTCACCCTAAGAGTGTCACCCAATAAACGTCACACCTAGAGTGTCACCCCAATAAATGTCACCCAATAAACGTCACCCAATAAACGTCACCCCAATAGTGTCACCCCAATTATTGTCACCCAATAAACGTCACCCCAATAGTGTCACCCCAATTAATGTCACCCAATCAATGTCACCCAACCAATGTCACCCAATAAAGGTCACCCTAATAGTGTCACCCAATAAATGTCACTCCAAGAGTGTCACCCAACAAATGTCACACCAAGAAACGTCACCCAAGAAACGTCACCCAATAAACATCACCCCAATAGTGTCACCCCAATAAATGTCACTCAAGAGTGTCACCCCAATAAACGTCACCCAATAAACGTCACCCAATCAATGTCACCCAATGAACGTCACCGAATAAACGTCACCCCAATAAATGTCACCCAATGTCACCCAATAAGTGTCACCCTAATAGTGTCACCCAATAAACGTCACTCCAAGAGTGTCACCCAATAAACGTCACCCAATCAATGTCTCCGAATAAACGTCACCCAATCAATGTCACCCCAATAAACATCACTCGATAAACGTCACCCCAAGAGCGTCACCCAATCAATGTCACCCAGTAAGTGTCACCCCAAGAGCATCACTCAATAAATGTCACCCCATTTAATGTCACTCCAAGAGTGTCACCCAATCAATGTCACCCAATAAACATCACCCAATAAACGTCACCCCAAATATGTCACCCAATTAATGTCACCCCATAAACGTCACCCGATAAGTGTCCCACTAAGAGTGTCACCCAATAAACACCAAGAACGTCACCCGATAAACGTCACCCAATAAATGTCACCGAATAAACGTCACCCCCAATAAATGTCAGCCAATAAACGTCACCCATCAATGTCACCCCAAGAGTGTCACCCAATCAATGTCACCCAATCAATGTCACCCAATAAACGTCACCCCAATTAACGTCACCCCAAGAGTGTCACCCAATAAATGTCACCCATTAATGTCACCCCAAGAGTGTCACCCAATCAATGTCACCTAATAAACGTCACCCAATAAGTGTCACCCCAATAAATGTCATCCAATCAATGGCACCCAATAAACGTCACCCAATAAACGTCACCCAATAGTGTCACCCCAATAGTGTCACCCCAATTATTGTCACCCAACAAATGTCAGCCAATAAATGTCACCCAATAAGTGTCACCCCAAGAGTGCCACCCAATAAACATCACCCAATAAATGTCACCCAATAAATGCCACCCCAAAGCGTCACCCCAAAAAAGGCGTCGCCCCCAAAGACCGTCCCAAAAAATGTCCCCTAAAGTTGTCACCCCAACGGCGTCACCCCAATGGTGTCACCCCAAGGGTGTCACCCCAACAGCGTCACCCCAACAGCGTCACCCCAAGGGCGCCGCCCCCTCCCCTTGGTCACCCCCGAGTCCCACCTGGCCCGGGGGGGGCGGGGCCTCGGCCCAAAACGAGGCCAAGCGGGGCCAGAACGAGGCCGCGGCTCCCGGGGGGGAGGGGCGGGTTAATTAGAGAGCGGCGCTAATTAGGGAGGGGGGGGGGGAATTAGGGCGTGAATTGGGGAGGGGTCATTAATGGGGGGGGGCAGAATTGAGGGGGTGGTTAATTGGGGGGCATTAATGAGAGACAGGTTATTAATTAGAGAGGGGTCATTAATGGGGGGCGTTAATTAGAGAGGGGTCATTAATTGGGGAGGAGGTGGGAAATTGGGGAGGGGTCATTAATTAGAGAGGGGCCATTAATGGGGGGGTGTTAATTAGAGATGGGTCATTAATGGGGGGCTGTTAATTAGAGAGGGGTCATTAATGAGGGGGAGTTAATTAGAGACGGGTTATTAATTAGAGAGGGGTCATTAATGGGGGGCTGTTAATTAGAGAGTGGTCATTAATGGGGGGCTCATTAATTAGAGAGAGGCCATTAATTAAAGAGGCGTCATTAATTGGGGGCATAAATTAGAGACGGGTAATTAATTGGGAGACCATAAATGGAGGGGTCGCTAATTGGGAGGTCATTAATTGGGGGGTCATTAATTAGGGAGGGGTCATTAATTGGGGGCATTAATTAGAGACAGGTCAATAATTGGGAGGTCATTAATTAGAGATGGGTCATTAATTGCGGGGAGTCGTTAATGGGGGGATATTGATTAAGGAAGGGGTCATTAATGGGGGGGCATTAATTAGAGAGGGGTCATTAATGGGGGAGGTCATTAATTAGGCCTTAAATTGGGGAGGGGTCCTTAATTAGAGAGGGGTCCTTAATGGGGGCTCGTTAATTAGAGAGGGGTCAATAATTGGGGCAGCGATTATGCAGAGAGGGATTGTTAATTGGGGGGATTATTAATTAGAGAGAGATCATTAATTGGGGGTCTCATTAATTAGGGAGGGGTCCTTAATTGGGGGGTGATCCCTAATTAGCAGAGCGTTGTTTAATTGGGGAGGGGGCCTTAATTAGGGAAGGGTCATTAATTAGGGAGGGGGCACAAAATTGCGGGTGGGCTGATTAATTAGGGACAGGTCCTTAATTACGAAGGGGGCGTTTAATTGGGGAGAGGTTCTTAATTAGGGAGAGGTCCTTAATTAGGAAAGGGGGTACTTAATTAGGGAAGAGTCATTAATAGGGGACGGGTCTCTTAATTAGGGAGGGGTCCTTAATTGGGGAGTGGTCCCTAATTAGGGGAGGGATCCTTAATTAGGGAAGGGGTCATTAATTAGAGAGGGGTCATTAATTAGGGACAGGCCCTAAATTGGAGAGGGGTGATTAATTAGGGAGGGGGGGCTTAATTAGGGAGGGGTCATTTTAATTGGGGAAAGGTCATTAATTGAGCAGGGGTCGCTTAATTAGGGAGGGGTCCCTAATTAGGGCAGGGTCTTTAATTACAGAGGGAGTGCTAAATTGGGGAGGGGTCTCTTAATTAGGGAGAGGACAATTAACTGGGATGGGGTCGCTTAATTAGGGAGGGATCCTTAATTGGGGCGGGGGCTGTTAATTAGGGAGGGGTCCTGAAATTAGGGAGGGGTCTCTTAATTAAGGAGGGGTCGTTTAATTGGGGAGGGGTCCCTAATTAGGGAAAGGCCACTTAATTAGGGAGGTGTCCTTAATTAGGGCAGGGTCTCCTAATTAGGGAGGGGTCCTTAATTAGGGAGGGGTCCTTAATTAGGGCAGTGTCCTTAATTACAGACGGGTCTCTTAATTGGGGAGGGGGTGCCCTTAATTAGGGGCTCCTCCCTTAATTGGGGCAGGGGTCGCTAAATTGGGGCGGGGCCTTAATGAGGGAAGGGTCCTTAATTAGGGGAAGGGTCCTTAATTAGGAGAGGGGTCCTTAATTAGGGGAAGGGTCCTTAATTAGGAGAGGGGTCCTTAATTAGGGGAAGGGTCCTTAATTAGGAGAGGGGTCCTTAATTAGGGAGGGGTCCCTAATTAGGGCACTGTCCTTAATTATGGACGGGTCTCTTAATTGGGGAGGGGGTGGCCCTAATTAGGGACACCTGACTTAATTAGGGTAAGGGTCACGAAATTGGGGCGGGGCTTTAATTAGGGGAGGGGTCCTTAATTACGGGAA